>NW_007249745.1:676285-694918 GCF_000164805.1 Carlito syrichta
AAAAAAAAAAAGGTGTGGAGGAGGGACTGTGCGTGATGTGTTCATTAAAAACAAGTTGTGAGTAAAGGTAAGAGTAAAGTGAAGAAGTGGGGGAAAAGTGACTGGAAGAAGGCTAGAAAGATTAGCTGAAGCCAGGTCACCACAGGCTGCTTTATAACCAGTGGGGAGCCTTTTTTTTTTTTTGAATTGGAGTCTCACTCTGTCACCCAGGCTGGAGTGCAGTGGCACATTCACGGCCACCCCGGTGTCAACCTGCTGGGTTCCGGTGATCCTTCCTCCTCAGTCTTCCAAGTAGTCTGAACTACAGGCGTGTTTTTACCACGCCCGGCTAATTTTTGATTTATTGTAGAGTCTGGACTGGTCTCAAACCCATGGGCTCAGGCAATCCACTAGCCTCGGTTCCCAAAGTGCTGGGATTACAGGCTGAGCCACTGAGCTCTGCCTACCATTGAATGTTTTAAGCAGTGGGGAGACATTGCCACATCTCGTTTTGGGAGATTCGCTCTGATGAACTGGTGTGTGTGTCTATAGAGGCTAGGATGGGGTTGGGACAGAAGTGCAGGAAACACTAGAGAGTCCTAGACGTGCTAGGCAGCTGGTACAGTGTTCTGGGAGAGGTTTGAGGAAAGCCCAATTATGCTAATGTCTTTAAAACATTTTTCAAGATTTTAAAAGTAATAATATTCAGTTTAAAAAACCAAAACTATGCAAAGGTGGACAAAGGAGTGAAGGTTTCCCTTCCTCTGTTGCCTTTCCAGGTCTTAGGGAAGTCACATCTCAGCGTTCAGTCTCAGGAGAGACTGAGCCCCTCCTAGGTTGGACCCTGCTGCGTCTGTGTCTTGGACTGAGCTGACATTTCCTCCTCAATGTTAATAGCATCTCTATCTATTTGCATTTGACTTTGTACTTCCTCTTCCCTACACAGAAGAGAACTGTTTAGCACCAGGATGGGAGCCCGAGAGAACGCCCTTAAGATCCTAATTGTCATCACAGATGGAGAGAAGTTTGGTGATCCCTTGAATTATGAGGATGTCATCCCTGAGGCGGACAGAGAGGGGGTCATTCGCTATGTCATTGGGGTATGGAATACGTCTCAAGCCTGATGCTTCTGTGGAGGGTTTCTATTTGGATACACTCTTCATTCAATTTGCAAATATCGGTAAAATCAAAACGAGGCAGGGGCTACTATTAGCTCAGAGGCACCTGTATCATTTATCAAAATAATGCTGTGGAACAAACTATCCCCAAAGTCAGTGGCTTAAAATAATAAATAACCCTATATGTTAGTTAGACAGGTGTTCGGTCTCGTCTGGGCTCATTCACACATCTGCAATCAGTTGCAAGTTAGCAGGCAAATCTGCTGATCCTGGCTGGGCTCTCTCCATTTCTGAGGGCTGCCAACTATGTCTGCCTACTATGCTAGATAGCCTTGATTAGAACAACTGGGGTGACTTCCCTCTTTGGCTCCCTGGGTTTCATTCTCCAGTGGGCTAGCCTGAGCATGTCCTCATGGCGAAGGCAGAGGAAGCAGAAATGGTGTTAAGTGCTTTTTCAAGTCCCTGTTCGCATCTTGTTTGATAACATCCATAGGCTAAAGCAAGATGTGTGCTGGGCCCAGAGACAATGAGTGGAGCAGAAGGCTCTACCAAGAGTAGGAGAGCACAGCAAAGTTTTGGGGAAAGGGCTTGGATACAGAAAGAGGTAAAGAACTAGGATCATCAGCATAATCAAATTATCACAGCACCTTGTGTGACACAGAAACAGATATCATCATGGATGCATGGCTGGGCAGGTAGGAAATACCTTCCTATAAAGAAAAAGGTTCCTCTTTTTCTGGGGGGAGGTCAGATTCACACCAGTGGACGTGGCACAGCAAACAGAGCAAAGGCTGGGGTTTTAGCCTGCCACTGCTCCCTTGGCAGAATGCCCTGTGCAGTGTGCAACCTGCCCAACTATATTTGGTAGCCCTGTCCCAGGGGCCTTCTGGTGCATTTTTTCATTTGACAAATAGTGTTTCAGATTCTTTTCCTGCCAGCATTTTCTTTGCTAGATGATACTGCTGCCCCTAGACAGTGTCTGATTTGGCCTCTGTTCCTTGCTAACAGGTAGGAGATGCCTTTTACAGTGCGAAATCACGCGAAGAGCTTAATACCATTGCATCCAAGCCAGCTCGTGATCACGTGTTCCAGGTGAATAACTTTGAAGCTCTGAAGACCATTCAGGACCAACTTCAGGAAAAGATCTTTGCGATTGAGGGTGAGTCAGGCATTTGTGTTCTAGAGCAGCTCCAGAGGCAGTCCTCCATCCCCTCTAGAAACTAGATGCTCCTAACCCTTGGTGTCCTTACCCTCAGCATTAACTCTCTCTTCACATCCTGAAACTCCCAGCGCCCTGGCCTCTCTCTGTCAATTCCTTTGATATCAAAAGAATTGAGACTTTTATCTCTAATTTTACCAGTCTTGGCTATACACTGATACACTGGAGTGTAGGGGAGTCAAATCCCACACAGTATTTTTCAAGGTATTTGGATGTATTGCCAACATTTGTCTGTTTGGTTCACTACTGTAACCCCTTACCTAGAATAGTGCTTGGTATTTAGAAGGTGCTCAATAATAGCTTGTTAAAGAAAAGGAATTTAGAAATGGGGAAGGGATTTCATATACAACCTGGATTTATGGCTTATCTTGAAAAATTAGGAGATTAGATACCTTGAGGACCACATTCCCACTTGGCAAGAATGGTTGGTTGAATAGCCATCACCACTTTAAGAGGGACGTATGCTTTCCAGGTCAACACAGATTCCTCCTTTTGTCTGACCACCATAGCATTTGGGTTTCCAGCACCTCTCTTAGGCTCTTCTGCTTTCTTTCATATAGAAAGTTCTCCTCCTCACAGGTACTCAGACAGGAAGTACCAGCTCCTTTGAGCATGAGCTGTCTCAGGAAGGCTTCAGTTCTGCCATCACTTCTGTAAGTGGCTCTCCATCAAATCAGGAGTGGGACAAGAAGAGATAAAAGGCCTCGGAGGCTTTTCTCTGTGATGGGTGCTTGTTGGGAGGTTCCTCTTGGATGGGCAGCAGCGGTCCCTTCTCCCTTTTTCATAAATCCTGCTTTACCCCTTTTACCAGACTGGTCCCTTGCTGGGCTCTGTGGGGAGCTATGACTGGGCTGGTGGAGCCTTTCTGTATACATCAAAGGAAGAAGGCACCTTCATCAACACAACCAGGGTAGATTCAGACATGAATGATGCTTACTTGGGTAAGTGAGGGGCAAGGGTTACTCTCAGAAGGGTCAGGATATGGCATATCTCAACTAGTATGAATGTCATCAGCTCTTTCGGAGGCCTTTGGGATAGTTTGAAAGACAGAACTTTCCAAATTTAATTTTAATTATGTTCACAAAGAAGGATGTAGTACAGGGTTCAGGTACCCCAACCTATCAAGTATGGGACTGCCCCATTGCCTCTACTCAAGGAATGGGTCTGCATGGTGAAGAAGGGGGAAGGGAAAGCACTTCACCTCTTAGACCATCATCTTCAGGTTATGCTGCCGCCGTCATCTTGCAGAACCAGGTGCAAAGCCTGGTTCTGGGGGCACCTCGATATCAGCACATTGGCCTGGTGGTGATGTTCAGACAGAATGCTGGCACCTGGGAGTCCAACGCTAACATCAAGGGCAGCCAGGTGAGTCCAGAGTGTGAGGGGCATGAATGTGCAAGCACCTTGGGAGCTGAGAGATTCCAGGAGGTGCATTGCCAGTTGCCAAGTGTGGCGGAGTCTTGTAAATAGGAGACTTTGCATTTGAGAACGCTATGTCTTAAGCTTTCCTGACAATAATAAACAATAGCACTTGACCTTCGCAGAGCTCTCTCTGAGTCTACCTGTATTCAGAGCTGGTATTCAACCAGTACATAACCAGTATAGCCATATTAGTTATCAAAATATTGAAATAATTCCATATCTGTCAATACATGGTGCTTCTCTCTCACCTATGCACTCTGGTGCCTCTCTTGGTGCCCACTGATCTTCCCTACGAGGTAATTGTGAGGTTAGGCTGGATACCTCAGGGGACCTCCAGCCAAGCCCCTGCTTATACCTGTGCAGTCCCAGCAGTTCAATATTTTGAATATCACCCCCGCAATAGCAGTATGGTCACGTATTATGTGGCAACTGGTGTGTGAGACAAAAATCTCTAGTCAAAATCATTCTTGGCAGTTCTTGAAACAGGACTGCACTCATGATATTGTGCCTGTAGTTCTGTGTGTTTCTTTAGTTTCCATCAGTAGTTCTCTTTGGCCTACAAGTAATGCATCATGTGTGGATGAAACCAGTTTCCCTGATACCAAAATATCTTGTCATAATTCTTTGTCAATAGTCAGGTTCTTCACGTGCTCTTTCCACATGTTGATGACATCAATGCCTGGCACGTATAAGGGGTGGAGCAGGGGATAATGTAGGGGAATTCCAGGAAGTCAAGTGTGATTGTGACACTACTTCTCTGTTTTGTGTTTGGGGAAGGGACATGAGGAAGGCTGGCTGGTCAGCTCCCACACCACACTCAAGCACACACAAATTACCATCAAGGATAATGTAGGCTTAAAGTGGGGATAGTCTGGTAGTCATGAGAGTACATGGGAGGGGCATCTACACAAGGGCATTAGGGAAGGCTTCCTGAGGAAGTGACAGTTAAACCAAGACCTAAGGTGGAAGAACAAGAGAAGTGAAGGGGGAGAGGGGAAGAAAAGAGACAGAGGAGGGAGAAAACATGGGAGGGAGTTCAGAGTTGTGGGTGTTGGTGGTGGGAGAAAACACAAGAAAACTACAAAGAAGGATAGGTGTAGTTTACCCCAGGCATGTAGGGCTTGTTCAACATTAAAAAGAAACGAATATCGTAGAAATGGACAAACTAATCCTGAAGTACATGTGGAAATACAAGGGACCTGTATTAACTGAAATAATCTTGAAAAAGGAGAACAAAGTTGGAGGATTTACACCTCTCATTCAAAATTTACAAATCCAGAGAGCCAGAAAGTAGATTAGTGGTTGCCACTAATCTCTAGTCAAAATTATGAGGTTTGGGAGTGACTGTTAACAGATACAGAGTTTCTTTTTGGGGAGTTGGAAATATTCTGCCATTAGTAGTGATGGCTATACAACATTGTGAATATACTAAAAACCACTGAACTTTTTACACTAAAATGGTAAATTTTAGGTTATGTAAATTTTATCTCAATTTAAAAAGTTATTTTGAAAAAAATCAATGTAGGTCACCATAATGACACATTAGAGAAGAAAAAAATGTAATCACCTTAATAAATACAGGAAATAACTTGAGAAAATATAATATCCTTTTATGATTAAAGACTCTCAACAAACTAAGAACTATAGGGAATTTTCTCAACCTGAAAAAGAGCATTTACAAAAAAACTACAGCTGGCATACTACTTAAAATAAGTGAAAGAGAATGTTTTTCTCCTAAAACTGAAAACAAGGCAAGAATATCCATTTTTTACTATTCCTATTTAACATTGTACTGGAAGACCTAGCCAGTGCAATAAAACAAGAAAAAGAAGAAGAAGAAGTAAAAAAACATAGAGTGGCCGGGCTCGGTGGCTCAGCCTATAATCCCGTGCCTTTGGGAGGCTGAGGTGAGTGGATTGCCTGAGCCCGAGGGTTCAAGACCTGCCTGGGCAGCGAGACCTCATCTCTACAATAAATAAAAAAATCAGCCGGGCGTGTTAGCTCATGCTTGTAGTTCCAGCTACTTGGAAGGCTGAGGTGGAAGGATCTCCGGAGCCCAGCAGGCCGAGGCTGCGGTGGCCAGGAGTGGCCACTGCACTCCAGTCTGGGCGACAGAGTGAGACTCCCACTCAAAAACAAAACAAAACAAAAAAAACCAAAACAGAGTGGAAAGGAAGAAATAAAACCGTCTCTATTTGCAGATTACACAATTGCATATAAAATTCAAAAGAACCTATTAAAAAGCTACTATAATAATAATAGGTTATTTAAGTAAGTTCTCAGGATACAAGAACAATATATAAAAATCAGGCCGGGTGCAGTGGCTCACGCCTAAAATCCCAGAACTTTGGGAGGCTGAGGTGAGAGGATTGACTGAGCCCATGGGTTTGAGACCAGCCTGGGCAACTTGGCAAGACCTTGTCTGTACAATAAATCAAAAAATTAGCCAGGCATGGTGGCACATGCCTGTAATTCCAGCTACTTGGAAGGCTGAGGCGGAAGGATCTCTGGAGCCCAGCAGGTCAAGGCTGCAGAGGCTGTGAGCGTGCTACTGCTTTCCAGCCTGGGTGACAGAGGGAGACCCCAAATCAAAACAAAACAAACAAACAAACAAAAATATAAAAAAGCAATTATATTTCTATAATATCATTGAACAGTCAGAAATTCAAATAGAATGCAAAACCATTTACTGTGATTGGACAGTAGTATGAATACTATTATGTATTCATAGTAATTTAAAAATTGATAAAAAATTCTGAAAATATATTTAGGATTGACAAGCCTATTCTAAAATTTACAAAAAAATAAAAAGAGTAAAATATCCAAGACAGTTTTGAAAATAATTTAGGTAAATACTATGAAGTATTTAGTGGAGGACTCACATTTTTCTTGATTTCAAGTCTTATTACAAAGTTAAAATAATCAAGGCAGTGTGACATTGGTGAAAGGATGTCAACCTGTAGATCAGTGAAACAGAGTCATCCTGAAATAGACTGACACATGTATAGTCAACTGATATTCTTTTAAAAATATGTTCTTTCCTCCCTCCCCATCAGCTTTATGACAAGTGAAAATAGTATTTATTTACGATGCACAACATGATGTTTTGATAGAGGCATTCATTATGAAATGATTAAATCAAGCTAATTAATACATCCATCACCTCACATAGTTATCACTTTTTTTTTTTTTTTTTTTGAGTTGCAGTCTTACTCTGTCACCCAGGCTTGAATGCAGGGGCATGCTCACGGCCATCGCAGCCTCGACCTGCTGGGCTCAGGCGATCCTTCCGCCTCAGCCTTCCAAGTAGCTGGAACTACAGATGCATGCCACCACGTCCGGCTAGTTTTGTGATTTATTGTAGAGATGAGATCTCACCAAGTTGCCTAGACTGGTCTCGAACCCCCGGGCTCAGGCAATCCTCTTACCTCAGCCTCCCAAAGTGCTGGAATTACAGGCTGAGTCACCGTTGCCCGACCAGTTATCACTTTTTGGGGTGAGATCATTTAAGATCTACTTTCTAGCAATGTACAAGCATACAATACATTATTATGAACTATAGACACCATATAGTGCTAAAGATCTACAGAGTTGATTCATTCTAACTGAAACGTAGTAACTTTTTAAAAATTGTTGGATTATTTATTTATTTATTTTTATTTTAAAGATGTGGGGTACAATTTAGGGTTAGGTATACAAATGTTCATCATGCAGGTACCTTTGTTGATGAGGTGTATCCCTCCCCCTGGCAGTTTCCCTCAACTGCCAATCTCACCTTCTTCCCCTGGCAGTTTCCCTTTCTTACAGTATTATGATAATTGTTCAAGGTCCGCTTATGAGTACAAATCGTACTTTATTCTTTGTTTCTGTGATAGATCACTGAGTATGATAGACTCTAAATCCATCAAATTGCTGCAAAGTCCATATGTTTATCCTTCTTTATGGCTGTATAATATTCGAAACTTAGTCCCTTTTGACCAATATCTCCCCATTTCTCCCCCAGCCTCCAGTCCCTGGAATCCACCATTCTACCCTCAGCTTCTATGAATTTGACTTTTAAATATTCCACATATGTGACAACATGCAGTATTTGTCTTTCTGTGCCTATCTTATTTCACTTAGTATAATGTCCTCCAGGTTCATTCATGTTACCATAATGACAGAATTTCCTTCTTTTAAAGACTGAATCGTATTTCATCGCATATATATGTGTTTATATGTTTTCTTTCTCCATTCATCTGTTGTTGTTGGACACTTAAATTGATGCCATATCTTGGCTATTGTGAATAATGCTGCAATGTGTATTAACCCAGAAGTGGGATGACTGGATCATATGGTAGTTCCATTTTTAATATTTGAGAAAATTGATTTACATCACCACCAATGGTGTACAAGGACATCTTTTTCTCTACATCCTCACCAAGACTTATCTCAGTTTTTAAAAATTAATAATCATTCTAACAAGTGTGAGGTGATATCTCATTGTGGCTTTAATCTGTGCCTTCTAAGTAAGCAGTTTGTAAATATATCTGTTTTATTTTGAGAAGTATCCATTCCAGTCCCTTGCGCATTTTAAATTGGGTTATTTTTTCTCTAGCTATTGAGTTGTTTGAGTTCTTTATATATTTTGGATTTGAATCTCCTATCAGATGTATGGCTGGTAAATATTTTCTCCCATTCCGTAGGTTGTCTATTCACTATGTTGTTTTCTTTGCTGTGTGGAAGCTTTCTAGTTTGATGCCATTCCATTTTTCTACTTTTGCTTTTGTTTCTTGTGCTTTGGAGGGGTCATATCCAAAAAATTATTGCCCAGACCAATGTCAAGTAGCTTTCCCCCTATGTTTTCTTCTATTTGTTTTACAGTTTTAGATCTTTGAAATGGATGTCTTTAACCTATTTTCAGTTGATTTTTGTAATGGTGTGAACTAAGGGTCCAATTTCATTCTCTTACATGTGGATATCCCGTTTTCTCAGCACCATTTGTTGAAGACACTGTTCTAAAGAAGGAAATTAGAAATAAGGAAGGACATTTGCCTCTGCTTACATTTGACATTATCCTAGCAACTCCACCAAAACACTGCTAGATCTAATAAACAAATTCAATAAAGTTGTAGGATGCAAAATCAGTAAGCAAAAATCGCTTATGTTTCTATATACTAGCAATGAACTATTAAAAACAGAAATCAAGAAAACAATCTCATTTATGATAGCATAAAAAAAAAAACCTTAGGAGTAAATTTAACCAAGGAGGTAAAATATATGTACAATGAATCTATAAAATATTGGTGAAAGAAATTAAACAAGACACAAATAAATGGAACGGTTTCCCGTGTTCATGGGTTAGAAGTATAAATACTAAAATGTTAAAATGTCCATACTACCTAAAGCTATCTACAGATTCAACGCAATCCCAATCAGAATCCCACTGGCATTTTTAACAGAAATGGAAAAAAAAAAACAACAACTCTAAAATGTATGTAGAATCACAGAAGACCCCAGACAGTGAAGCAATCCTCAGAAGCAAAAACAAAGCTGAGGCATCATACTTCCTGATCTTAAAATATACTATACAAAGTTATAGAAATTAAAAAAGCATAGTACCGGTATAAAAAACAGACACATTGACCAATGGAACAGGGTAGAGAGCCTGGAGATGAACCCATGTATTTAGAGTTAAGTAGATCTCTGATAAAGAGAATGAAATTGGACCCTTAGCTCACACCATTACAAAAATCAACCTGAAAATAGATTAAAAACTTATCATTTCAAAGATCTAAAGCTGTAAAACAAATAGAAGAAAAACATAGAGGGAAAGCTTCTTGACATTGATCAGGGCAATGATTTTTTGGATTTTTGGATATGACACCTCCAAAGCACAAGAAATAAAAGTAAGCACAGATTAGAGTCACAATGAGATATCACCTCACGCTTGTTAGAATGATTATTAATTAAAAAAAACTGAGATAAGTCTTGGTGAGGATGTAGAGAAAAAGATGTCCTTGTACACCATTGGTGGTGATGTAAATCAATTTTCTCAAAAATTAAAAATAGAACTACCGTATGATCCAGTCATCCCACTTCTGGGTTAATACATATTGCAGCATTATTCACAATAGCCAAGATATGGCATCAATTTAAGTGTCCAACAACAACAGATGAATGGAGAAAGAAAAAATATAAACACATACATATGCGATGAAATACTATTCAGTCTTTAAAAGAAGGAAATTCTGTCATTATGGTAACATGAATGAACCTGGAGGACATTATACTAAGTGAAATAAGATAGGCACAGAAAGACAAATACTGCATGTTGTCACATATGTGGAATATTTAAAAGTCAAATTCATAGAAGCTGAGGGTAGAATGGTGGATTCCAGGGGCTGGAGGCTGGGGGAGAAATGGGGAGATATTGGTCAAAAGGTACTAAGTTTCAGTTAGAGTGAATCAGCTCTGTAGATCTATATGGTATCTGTAGTTAATAATAATGTATTGTATGCTTTATTTCTAACCTGAATGCCTTTCATTCCTTTTTCTTGCCTAATGCTGTGGCTAGGGCGTTTAACACTATGTTGGATAGAAGTGGCAAGAGTGCATTCTTGCTTTGTTTCTGATTTTAGTAGTAAAGCTATTAGTTTTTCCCCAATTAATATGATGTTTGCTGTGGTCTTGTCATCTATGTTGAGATACATTCCTTCTATACCTAATTTGTTAAGAGTTTTATCATGAAAGGATGTTTAATTTTGTCAATGCTTTTTCTTAATTTTTTGAGATGATCATACAGTTTTAGTCTTTCATTCTGTTAATATGATATATAACATTGATTTGCATATGTTGATTTATCCTTGGGATGCAAGGATAAATCACATGGTTATGATCTTTTAAACTTTGCCACTTTATTTACTTATTTATTTGGAGTCTCACTCTGTTGCCCAGGCTGGAATGCAGTGGCATACTCACAGCCACCCCAGCGTTGATCTGCTGGGCTCTGGCGATCCTTCTGCCTCAGCCTTTCAAGTAGTGGGAACTACAGGTGCGTGCTACCACTCCTGGCTAATTTTTTTGATTTATTTTAGAGACGAGGTCTTGCTCGGGCTGGTCTTGAACTCGCAGGCTCAGGCAAGCCACTCGCCTTGGCCTCCCAAAGTGCTGGGATTACCGGCTGAGCCACCAAACCTGGCCTGTTTATTTATTTACTTATTTATTTGTCAGGATCTCACTCTGTCACCCAGGCTGGAGTGCAGTGGCACAATCATGGTTCACTGCAACTTCAAACACTTGAACTCAAGTGATCCTCTCACCTCAGCCTCCCAGGTAGCTGGGACTACCGGCCTGCAACCCCACACCTGGCTACTTTTTTGAGGTTTTTTTTTTTTGTTGTTGTGAGGAGGACTTGCTGTGTTGCTTAGGTCTTAAACTCCTGGACTCAAACAGTCCTTCTGCTTTATCCTTCTAAAGTGCTGGGATTACTGGCATGAGCCACCATGTCTGGTCTGAATTCCCTACTTATTTTATTGAGAATTTTTGCCTCTATGTTCATTAGGGATATTGACCTGTACTTTTATTTTCTTGTAGAGTCCTTGTCTGGCTTTGGTATCAGGGTAATGCTGGCCTTATAAAATGAATTTGGAGCTATTTCTTTCTCTTCAATTTTTTGTGTGAGTTTGAGAAAGCTTTGCAATAATTCTTTAAATGTTTGGTAGAATTCAGCAATGAAGCCATTGGGTCCTGAGGATTTTCTTTCTTGGGATTTTTGATTATTGATTCAGTCTCCTTACTTGTTATTGGTCTGTTCATATTTTCCATTTCTCCATGATTCAGGCTTGGTAGGTTATATGTTTCTAGGAGTTTATCCATTTCTTCTAGATTATCCATTTTTTGGCGTATAATTGTTCATAGTAGTCTCTTATGGTCCTTTGTATTTCTGTGACTCCAGTTGTAATACTTCCTCTTTAATTTCTGATTTTGTTTATTTGAATCTTTTTTTTTTAAGTCTAGCTAAAGGTTTGTTGATTTTGTTTACCTTTTCACAAAACCAACTCAGTTTTATTGATCTTTTCTATTGTTTTTTAGTCTCTATTTTACTTATTTCTGCTCTGAATTTTATTGTTTCAGTTCTTTTGCTGACTTTGGGCTCAGTTTTTCTTTTTCTAGTTCTTTGAGATGTAACATTAGATTGTTTATTGAAGTTTTTGCTTTCTTTAAAAAAAATTAAAGTTGTGTTTTAAATTCTTATTAGAAGTGAAATATATTGCATGAAAATCAGAATACACAAATATATTATAAGAAGAAAGCAAAAAAAAAAATCTCTTATAACGTTAGAAACGACCACTGAATAATCAGGTATTTGTTAAAAAATGTAGGCACTTACCTCTATAAACTTCTTTCTGAGAACTACTTTTGTGCATGCCGTTAATTTTGGTGTGTTATGTTGTGTTTCCACTTAAAAATATCATATTTCTTAAGATATTTTCTGATTTCCCTTTTGACTTCTTCTTTGACCCATTTGGATGTTTAGAAGTGTGTTGTTTAATTTCTATATATTTGTGAATTTTCCAGTTTTGCTTATGTTATTGATTTCTAGTTTCATACCATTGTGATTGGAAAAGGTACTTGAATTATTTCAATCTTGTCAAAATTTTTATTTTATTTTTTTGAGTTGGAGTCTCAGGCTGAAGTGCAGTGGCACAATCACAGCCATTGCAGCCTTGACTTGCTGGGTTCAGAGGATCCTTCTTCCTCAGCTTCCCAAGTAGCTGGAACTATGGGCACATGCCACCACACCTGGCTAATTTTTTGATTTATTGTAGAGATGAGGTCTTGCCAAGTTGCCCAGGTTGGTCTTGAACCCCTGTGCTCAGGCAATCCTCTCGTCTCTGCCTCCCAAAGTGCTGGAATTACGAGTGTGAGCCAGTGCGCCGGTGGTCAAAAATTTTAAGACTTATTTTGTGGCCTACATAGAAAGTTCCACATGTATTCTGCTGCTGTTGGATGGAATGTTCTGTAAATATCTGTTAGGTCTATTTGGTCTATAGTGGTGTTAAAGTATGCCGTTTCCTTATTGATTTTCTGTCCGAATAATCTAGCCATTGTTGCAAATGGGACTTTGAAGCCCCTTATTATTATTGTATTGCCATCTACTTATCCCTTAAGTTTCATAAATATTTGCTTTACATATTTAGGTGCTCTAATGTTGGGTGCCTATATATTCACAATTGTTACATCCTCTTGATAAATTGACTCTCTTATCATCATATAATGACTTATTCTCTTGTGCAGTTTTTTTTTTTTTGAGTTGGAGTCTCACTCCACAGCCTAGGCTGGAGTGCAGTAGTATGCTCATGGCCACCCCAGCATCGACCAGATGGGCGCAGGCGATTCTTCTGCCTCAGCCGTCTGTTCAAGTAGCTGGAACTCCAGGCATGTGCTACCACGCCTGGTTAGTTTTTTGATTTATTGTAGAGATGAAGTCTCGCCAAGTTTCCCAGGCTGTTTTCGAACCTGTGGGCTCAGGCAATCCCCTCACCTCGGCCTCCCAAAGTGTTGGGATTACAGGCTTGAACCACCACGCCTGGCCTCTCTTGTGCAGCTTTGATATAAGTTCTATTTTGTTTGAAAGAAGTATAGCTATCCTTGCTCTATTTTTCCATCCCTTCACTTTCGGCCTATGTATGTCTTTAATCTAACAGTTTCTGTAGGCAGCATGTAGTTGGATCTTTAAAAAAAAAATCCATTCAGTGACTCTATGTCTTTTGATTAGAGAATCGAATAATTTACATTTAAAGTACAGTAATTATTGATAGGTAGGGACTATTACTGATATTTTTTCTTTTTTTTTCTGGCTGTTTGTAGTTTCTTTGCTCCATTCTTCCTGTCTGGCTGTCTTCTTTTGTGACTTGCTTTTTTTTTATTTTTAGTGATACACTTTGATTCTTTTCTCTTTTTGTTTGGTGTATCTACTACAGGTTTTTTCTTTGTAGATACCATGGGGCTTACATTAACATTTTATAGATATAACAGTCTATTCTAAGCTGATAACAGTAACTTTGAATACATACAAAAACTCTGTGCTTTAATTTCTCTACTTTAATATCATTTTATGATGTTAATGTCACACGTTACCAATTGATTTTCAATAAAGATGTAAAGATAATTTGATAGAGTCTTTTTTAACAAATGGTACTGGAACAATTGGACATCCATAGTCCAAAAAGTGAATCTTTACCTATATCTCACACTACGTAATAATTAATTCAAGATAAATAATTTCTTAGAAAGTTTATGATACAACTACCATGCTATCAATCCTGCTACCGTGTATACTTAAGCGAAATGAAAACAGATGTTCACATAAAACTCTGTGTGCAAATGTTTCTGGTGGCTCTGTTAATAATCACCAAAATTAGAAACAAGCCAAATGTCCTTCAAGTAGGGAATAGGTAAGCAAATTATGGTACGTGCATACAATGGAATACTAATCAGTAATAAAAAGGAGTGAATTACCAATACATGTAACAACATAGACGAATCTTAAATGCATTATTGTAGGCCAAAGGAGGCAGAACAAAAATGCTATTATTTAATTCCATTTATATAACATTCTGGAAAAGGTAAAATGATAGGGACAGAAAAAAGAACAGTGGTTGCCAAGCGTTAGGTGGGGAGAGATGTTGACTACAATGGGGCATGAGGGAATATTTTGGGAATGATGAAACTACTCTGTATCTTGACTATGGCAGTGGTTACGTGACTTTGTATGTTTGTAAAATTGTACACTAAAAAGGCTGAATTTTATTTTATGTAAGTTATACCCAATAAACCCTACCCAAAAACAGAATAAAAATTCTGTTGACTTTAGGATAAGGTCTGAATCCCTTTATTAGGTTGTCAGTGAGTCTTCCCTCAAAAGTGTTATGTCGTAGAGAGTATATCGCAGTGAGTCATGGTATGATAGCCCCGTGCATTTTCTTTCTAGAACTTGTCCTAGTTTGAAATTGCTGTATACATCCCTCTGTTTATTCATTTACTACTCTCCTCCCCTCCACCCTGCTACACCTGGAGCCCTGGAAGTTGCTGTGTCTCTACTGCCTAGCCTTATACTCAGCAAATAGTAAAGCCTTGTTTGTTGAATGAGTGAAACTAATAAATGACTAGATGATTAAATGGGTGAATTCTACATATTGACATTGGACATATTTTAAAAATATTTTCCCCAGTAGATAGATGTTATTTCTTAATATCATGAAAAAGATTCTGGGCAGCAGTAGTTATTTTTAATCTTAAGTCAGTTGAATCCATATTAGTCAGACTGCTAACTTTGACTTTTTATCCCTTTAAAGACTTCCAATGGGCTGGGCTCAATGGCTCAGCCTGTAATCCCAGCACTTTGGGAGGCCGAGGGGTGTGGATTGTCTGAGCCCGTGGGTTCGAGACCTTGTCTCTACAATAAAAAAAAACAATCAGCTGGGCGTGGTAGCGCGTGCCTGTAGTTCAGGCTACTTGGAAGGTTGAGGTGAAAGGATCGCCGGATTTCAGTAGATCGACGCTGGGGTGGCTGTGAGTGTGCCACTGCACTCCAGCCTGGGTGACAGAGTGAGACTCCGACTAACCCCCCCCCCCGCAAAAAAAAAAAACCAACAAAAAAAAGTCTTCCAATGTGTTGAAAGGGCATCTTATATGCTCGTCTAAGATTTTCTGTATTTTCCGATCCAACTTTTTCTTTGCTGCCTTAATAATCTCCCTGGAATGTAGATCCTCACCCACTGCCCACTGAGTCTTTCATAGATTCTTTTAGCTGGAGCACATTCAAATGAGAATTTATCATGAATCTTTTAGAAGATCACATCTGCTCCAAAGGGATTTCCCCAGCAGGCATAATTTTTCTTCATAGAGAGAAAATCCCTACACTTTGGTTTAGGTTGGAAGAGGTATGTGATCATGGTTCCATCTCTTTCAGATTGGCTCCTACTTTGGGGCCTCTCTCTGCTCCGTGGACATGGACAGCAATGGCAGAACTGACCTGGTCCTCATTGGGGCCCCCCATTACTACGCGCAGACTCGAGGGGGCCAGGTGTCCGTGTGCCCCTTGCCCAGGGGGGTGAGTGGCTTATGAGATCCGGGATGGGTAGGATCTGGGTGTGAGGTGGAGGCTGCCTGGGCTTGGGACTGATGCTGTTTGTGTTCCACAGAGGGCTCGGTGGAAGTGTGATGCTGTTCTCCAGGGTGAGCAAGGCCACCCCTGGGGCCGCTTTGGGGCAGCCCTCACAGTGATGGAGGACGTGAATGGGGACAAGCTGACGGATGTGGCCATTGGGGCCCCAGGAGAGGAGGAGAACCGGGGTGCTGTCTACCTTTTTCATGGAACCTCAGCAGTCAGCATCAGCTCCTCCTACAGCCAGGTGAGGCCAGGTTGTTGTCTTGTCATGACAGTAGCTTCTTTGTTGATCTGTTCCCTTCTGATTCAGAGTTCTTACAGCTGCCAGGTCAGTTCTTCCAGTATTCCTTTTACAATCTTCAAAAATAATAACACATGCTTCATAGAGACCTCAAAGAATCTTCATTCTAGGTTAATTCTTTTTTTTCGTTATGTCAATAACTTAAAGGGGCACAAATAGCTTTTGGTTACATGGTTGTATTTTATAGTGGTTGTATTTTATAGTGGTGAAGAAGGTTGTATTTTATAGTGGTTGTATTTTATAGTGGTGAAGTGGTTGTATTTTATAGTGGTGGTTGTATTTTATAGTGGTTGTATTTTATAGTGGTGAAGAAGTCTGGGTTTTAAGTGTACCCATCACCCCCACCTGTGTACATTATACCTGATAGGTGATTTTTCTTTCCTCCAACCCTTCCCACCCTCCCAAGATTAATTCTTTCTATAGTGATAGGAGGTGCATAGGGACATCATTACCCCAACTTTGCAAATGAATAGGTCAAGGTCCAGAGATGGTAAACGGCAGCCTGGAGGTACCAGATGTAGTCATTCCTTTCTTCTTCTGAATCTCATTCCTGGTAAGGGATCAAGCATTCTGGTTTGCTTACATCTGTCCTTATTTTAGCATTGAAAATCCCACATCCGGGGAAACCCATGTGGTTGTTCACCTCATGGGATTGCATGTGACTATACAAGTCACACACCTGTGTGTATTTGTGACAGAAGGACCCTGTGCTTGGTTTAATGCTCTGCTATTGCCATCTTAAATTCTTTTTTTTGAGTTGCAGTCTCACTCTGTCACCCAGGTTGGAGTGCAGTAGCATGTTCTTGGCTGCTGCAGCCTCGGCCTGCTGGGCTCAGGTGATTCTTCTGCCTCAGTCTTCTAAGTAGCTGGAACTACGAATGTGTGCCACCACACCTGGCTATTTTTTTTTTTTTTAGAAAGCAGAATTTATTTTATTTTACTTTTGAGTTGGAGTTTCACTCTGTCGCCCAGACTGGAGTGCAGTAGCACCCTCCTGACCACCACAGCCTCGACTTGCTGGGCTCTGGCGATCCTTCCGCCTCAGCCTTCCAAGTAGCTGGAACTACAGGTGCGTGCTACCATGCCAGGCTAATTTTTTGTTTATTGTAGAGACGAGGTCTCGCTAAGTTGCCCGTTCTGGTCTCAAACCTGTGGGCTCAGGCAATCCACTCACGTCGGCCTCCCAAAGTGCTGAGATTACAGGTTGAGCCACTGAACCCGGCCAAAAGCAGGATTTCTTAAGAGGACAGAAAAGCTCCCACAGTGGGAGGGGACCTGAGGGGGTTGCCCCAGTTTTTTGATTTATTGTAGAGACGAGGTCTTACCAAGTTGCCTGGGCTGGTCTTGAATCCGTGGGCTCAGGAAATCTCTTGCCTCAGCCTCCCAAAGTGCTGTGTTTACAGGCGGAGCCACTGAGCCTGGCCCAATAGATTTTTAAATGTACAATACAAGACTGTTATGTATCGGCACAGTGTTGTACAGCAGACTAGAACTTATTCACCTTGCATAACTGAAATTTTATACCCATTGATTAGCAGCTTCCCATTCCTCCACACCCCAGTCCCTGGCAGCCACCATTGTACCCTTTGCTTCTGTGAGTTTGACTATTTTAGGTAACGCATATAAAGTGGAGTCATGCAGTATTTTAAAAAATATATTTATCATTTATTTTTTATTTTCAAATGTTAAGTTCAGGGGTACATGTGTAGGTTTCTTACATGGGTATATTTTTTGGTGGGAGAGTTTGGACTTCTAATGAAACCGCCACCCATATGAAAGTGGTACTCAATAGGTAGTTTTTCTTTTCTTTTTTTTTTTTGAGTTGGAGTCTCACTCTGTCGCCCAGACTGGAGTGCAGTGGCCGCTCCCGGCCACCGCAGCCTCAACCTGCTGGGCTCTGGCAATCCTTCCGCCTCCGCCTTCCAAGTAGCTGGAACTACAGGTGCGCGCTACCATGCCCGGCTAATTTTTTATTTATTGTAGAGATGAGGTCTCGCCAAGTTGCCCGGGTGGGTCTCGAACCCGCGGGCTCGGAATAGGTAGTTTTTCAACCATTTTTCCCCTTCTTCCCTCCCCCCCGAGGAGTCTCCTGTGTCTATTGTTCTCATCTTGATGTCTGTGTGCATCCAGTTTTTAGCTTCCACTTATAAGTGAGAACACATGGTACTTGTTTGCTGTTTTTGTGTTTGTTCACTTAGAATGATAGCCTTCAGTTGCATCCATGCTGCTGCAAAGGACATGCTTTTGTTCTTTTTTATGACTGTGTAGTATCCCATGATGTAATACGTACCACATTTTCTTTATCCAGTCCATCATTGATGGGCACCTAGGTTGGTTTCATGATTTTGCTATTGTGGATAGTGCTGTGATAAACGTATGAGTGCAGATGTCTTTTTTTTTTTTTTTGAGTTGGAGTCTCACTCTGTCGCCCAGACTGGAG
>NW_007249745.1:695019-721738 GCF_000164805.1 Carlito syrichta
TGCGCGCTACCACGCCCGGTTGATTTTTGATTTATTGTAGAGATGAGGTCTCGCCAAGTTGCCCAGGCAGGTCACGAACCCGCGGGCTCAGGCAATCCACTCACCTCAGCCTCCCAAGATGCGGGATTACAAGCTGAGCCACCAAGCCCGGCTGTCCTTTTGTTAAAGTGATTTATGTTCCTCACTAACACCTGTTATTTTACTTTATTTTGTTTTTGAGTCAGGGTCTCACTCTATCTCCCAGGCTGGAGTGCAGTGGCACAATCATGGCTCACTGCATCCTCAACCTCCTGGGCTCAGGTGATCCTTCTGCCTTAGCCTCCTAAGTAGCTGAGATTATAAGCACAAACCACCTTGCTCAGCTAATTTATTTTTTATTTTTTTTGTAGAGTTGAGATCTTGCTATGTTGCCTAGGATGGGCTTGACCCCCTAGGCTCAAGCAATCCTCTCGCCTTGGCCTCCCAAAGTGCTAGGAATATAGGTATGAGCCACATACCTGGTCCTGTTATTTTTTGACTTTTTAGTAGTAGTCATTCTGATCGGTGTAAGATGGTGTCTCATTGTGATTTTGATTTGCATTTTTCTGATGCTTAGTGATGTTGATAATTTTTCATATGTTTGTTGACCTCTTGTATGTCTTCTTTTTTCTTGTTGATTTAAGTTCCTTATAGATTCTGGATATTAGTCTTTTGTTGGATGCATAGTTTGCAAATATTTTCTCCCATTCTATAGGTTGTCTGTTTACTCTGTTGATAGTTTCTTTTGCTGTGCAGGAGCTCTTTAGTTTAATTAGGTCCCAACTGTCATTTTTTGTTATTACTGCATTTGCTTTTGAGGATTTGATCATAAAATTTGTCATCTAGGTCATTGTGTAGAAGAGTGTTTTTTAGATTTTCTTCTAAGATTTCTAGTTTGAGGTCTTACATTTAAGTCCTTAATCCATTTTGAGTTAATTTTTGTATATGAGAGGTAGGAGTCCAATTTCCTTCTTCTACATATGGTTATCCAGTTTTCCCAGCACCATTTATTGAGTAGGCATCTTTTTCCAGTGTTTTATTTTGTCAGCTTTGTCAAAGAGAGGTTGGTTGTAGGTGAGTGGCTTTATTTCTGCCTTCCCTATTCTGCTTTGTTGGTCCATGTGTCTATTTTTGTATCAGTACTTTGCTGATTTGGTTACTAAAGCTTGATAGAAAAGTTTGAAGTTGGGTAATGTGATGCTTGAAGTTTTGGTCTTTTTGCTTAGGATTGGTTTGACTTCTTATGAATTGTATATATAATTTTTAATTCTGTGAAAAATGGCACTGGTAATTTTATAGGGATTGCTCTGAATCTGTAGATTGCTTTGGGCAGTATTGACATTTTAATGGTATCGATGCTTCTAATCCATGAGCAGAATCATGCAGTATTTGTTCTTCTGTGACTGGCTAATTTCACTTAGAATATGTCCTCCAGTTTTCTCCATGTTATCACAAAGGACAGAATTTCCCTCTTTTTAAAAGCTGAATAATATCCCTCTGTATGTATATACCACATAAAAAAAATCCTCCATCATCTGTTGATAGACATTTACGTTGTTTCCACATCTTGGCTATTGGAAATAAAGCTGCAATAAATGTGAGCATGCTCATATCTCTTTGCGATTCTGACTTCAATTCTTTTGGATAAATATCCAGACGTGGGATTGTTAAATCATATGGTAGTTGTATTTTTAATTTTTTTAAAAGCAGGATTTATTGAGAGGACAGAAAGTTTCCCACAGTGAGAGGTGACCCAAAGGGGTTGCCTGTATTTTTAATTTTTTGAGAAACTTCCATACTGTTTTCCGAAGGGTGTGTACCATTTTGTATTTTATTTTTTTAAATTATTTTTATTTTATTTTTGAGTTGGAGTCTCACTCTGTCAACCAGACTGGGAGCGGCCACTGCAGCCTTGACCTGCTGGGCTCCAGCGATCCTTCCGCCTCAGCCTTCCTAGTAGCTGGAACAACAGGTGCGTGCTACCACACCCAGCTAATTTTTTAAAAAATTTATTGTAGAGATGAGGTCTCGCCAAGTTGCCCATGCGGGTCTCGAACCTGTGGGCTCAGGCAATCCACTCACCTCAGCCTCCCAAAGTGCTGGGATTACAGGCTGAGCCACCGAGCCCAGCTCCATTTTGTATTTTCATCAGCAGTGTTCAAGGATTCTGATTTCTCCATGTCTTTGCCAACACTTGTCTTCTGTTTTGTTTTTTTTTTTGATAATAGCCAGCCTAACAGGTCTGAAGTGATATCTCATTGTGGTTTTGATTTGTATTTCTCTGATGATTAGTAACATTAAACATCTTTTCATACATCTGTTGACCATTTATATGTCTTTGGAAACATTTCTGTTTAAGTTCTTAGCTTATTTTTAAATCAAATTATTAGATTTTTGTGGTATTGAGTTGTGAGTTCCTTATATATTTCCAAGATTAATTTTTTATCAGGATATGGTTTGCAAATATTTCCTCTCTTTCTGTAGGTTTCCTTTTCATGCTATGGATTATTTTCTTTGCTGTGTAGAAGTCCTAGTTAGTTTGATGCAGTCCAGCTTGGTTGTTTTTGTTTTTGTTACCTGTGCTTTTGGTGTCATACCTGTAAAATCATTGCTCAGATCAATATCAAGGTTTTCCTCTAAGGTGTTTTACATTTTCATTTTAAGTCTTTAATCCATTTTGAATAGAGCATGGAGGACTCAGAATGGGAGGAAAGGAGGACTTCCTGGAAGTTCATTTTTCACATGACTTATGGTCATTGCATTACTGGGAATCTAGATGTCAGCAGCTGTCATTGTGTTTGATCTTGTCGATTATAAGGAGGTTCTAGGAAAACTAGGAGTCTATGATGCTGCTGATAATAGAGCTTTTTTTTTAGATTTAAAAATATAATTTATTTAGAAAGCAAATTAGAGAGCGAGAGAAAGAGGAGATTTACTTCTCCAAGGTAGGAGAGGGTGCCAAAGCCAGGAAACATGGTCTGGCCATAGGTCAAAGAGCACGTGGCAACACCATAACCTAGCAAGGCATTGGCTGCAATGCCTGGACAATGGCTGATGACAGAGATTTTGATGTGGATGATGACAAAGTTTTATTAGGACTTAAAGAAAGATCTGTTTCAGAGCCAACAGTCCCACTAGAAGAAGCTGAGCCACACACTGAACTGCAGAGCAGGTTCCTGTGAGAACAGTACCTCAGAAAGTCCTCCATTCCTCCTATTCTGAGTGCTCCATGCTTTGTCTATCTCTGGGCCTGGGGCTGCTATTGCCACTGCCACCACCCTTGTCATTCTTGCACCAGGCCATCCTGCACTTTGTGAGGGTTAGTGAGGCCTGGGATGCTTCCTCAGGGTGCGATGGCCACAGAGGGCGGGGGTCACTGATGGCAGCAGGGGCCAGAGTGGGCTCTGGTTGTGGCTCTGGCAGCAGTGCCTGTGCCTTGGCAATGCCCACTGTGCCTCTGAGAACATTCCACCCACCATGCAATGATTTTAAAATCAGGAAGTGCAATGCTTCTAGCATTGTTCTTTCTCAAGATTGACTTCATGCCATTGTGATCTGAAAAGATACTTGGTATGATTTCAATCCTTTAAAATTAATTAAAATTTGTTTTATGGCCTAAAATTTGATCTGTCCTGGAAAATATTCTGTGTGTACTTGAGAAAACATGTCTTCTGCTACTGTTGGATGAAATATTCTGTTAGATCTGTTTGATGTAAAGTGTAATTAAAGTCTAATGTTTCTTGATTGATTTTCTGTCTAGATGATCTATCCATTGTTGAAAGTGGACACTGAAATCTCCTTTTATCACAGTATTGCAGTCTATCTCTACTGTCAGATAATTTAATAATTGCTTTATGTATTTAGGTGCACCAATGTTTGGTGCATATACATTTATGATTATTGTGCCTTTTGGCGAACTAACCTCTTTATCATTATGTAATGATTGTTTGTCTCTTTTTATAGTTTTCAACTTATAGTATATTTTGTCTGACATAAGTATAGCTTCCCTACTCTCTTTTGGTTTCCATTTGTGTGTAATATATTTTCCCATCTCTTCACTTTTAGTCTTTGTGCATCCTAACTAATAAAGTGGATCTCTGTAGCCTGCATATGGTTAGATTTTTTAAAACCCATTCAGCTGCTCTATGTCTTTTGATTGGATAATTTTTTTGGAGAATTTAGTCAGTTTACATTCAAGGTATTTATGGAAGGGTAAGGATGTGCTACTGACTTTGTTTTCTGATTGTTTTGCAGGTCTGTTATTTTTTTCTTCCTCTCTTACTGCCTTCTTTTGTGGTTTGATGATCTTCTGTGGTGATATGCTTTGAATCCTTTCTTTTTATATTTTGTATAGCTACTATAGGTTTTTGCTTTGTAATTCCCAGGAGACTTACATAAAATATCCTAACCTTATAACAGTCTATGTTAAGCTGATAACACCATGCCTGTAATTACATACAAAAACTCTACACTTTTCCTCTCTACTCCTCACCTTTATAATTTCAATGCCAAGTTTTACATTTGTTTTTGTAATTTGTATTTCTGAACATTTCATTATAGCAATAGTTGCTTAAGTAGTGCTTTCTTTTCTCCCTCCTAGTAAAGATAAAATTGTTTTACATATCCCTTTTACAGTTTTAGAGAATTTTGAGTATTACTGTGTATTACTTATACCATTGAGTTTTTTACTTTTATATGCTTTTTGTGATTAATTAGCAGTCTTTTGTTTCAGCTTAAAGAATTCCCTTAAGCAATTCCTCTAAAACAGGTGTAGTGGTGACGAACTTCCTTAGCTTTTGTTTGTCTGGGATAGTTTTTATTTCTCCTGCATTCCTGAAGGACAGCTTTGCCAGCTAAAAGATTCTAGGTTGGCAGTGTTTTTCTTTCATCACTTTGATATATTTCAGTATTTTTTCTTTGTCTTTGACTTTTTAAAATATTTTATTTTAAAGATGTGGGGTACAAGTGAGGATTAGGTACATAAGTGGTCTATGTACAGGTGAAGTTTGGGCCTTCCATTGGTCTTGTGTCTTTGATTTTTCATAAATCAATTATGATGTGCCTTGGTGAATTCCTTTTTGGGTTGAATTTGATTCGTGACCTCAGAGCTTCTTGTACCTGGATATTGTCATTGTTTTTCCAAATTTGGGGATATTTCAGCCATTATTTCTTTACATATGTTTTCTAGACTTTTTCCTCTCTCTTCTCATTCTGAAACGTCTGTTATGGAAAGGTTAGTTCACTTGATGGTGTCCCATAATTCCTGTAGGCCTTGTTCATCTTTTTTTATTCTTTTTGCTCCTCTGATTGGTTAACTCCAAATGTTTTTTATTTAAGCTCACTGTTTCTTCTACTTGATCAAGTCTGCTGTTGAACTTTCTACTGAAATTTTCATTCATTTATGATTTTTTCTTCGAGACAAGGTCTTACTCTGTCATCCAGGTTGGAATGCAGTGGCATGATCCCTGCTCACTGCAGCCTTGACCTATTAGGCTCAACTGATCCTCCTACCTCAGCCTCTCAAGTAGCTAGGACTATAGGTACACATCACCATGCCCAGCTAATTTTTGTATTTTTTTTGTAGAGACGAGGTCTCACTATGTTGCCCAGGCTGGTCTAGACTCTTGGGCTCAGGCATTTCTCCTGCCTCAGCCCTCCAAGGTTCTGGGATTATAGGCGTGAGCTGTCATGCCCGGCCAGTTGTTATAATACATTCTTTATCGTTAGGATTTATTTCTATTTCTTTTCAAACCACTGATTTTGTTTATGAATTGTTCTCCAAATTTCATTTAATTTTTGAATTGTGTTTTTTGTAGTTGCCTAAACGTCTTTAAGAGGATTATTCAGAATTCTTTATAAGTCATTTCATAGATCTCCATTTTTGCTGGGCCCATTACTGGAACTTTATCAGTTTCTTTGGGTGGTGTCATATTTTCCTGATTTTTCATAATTCTGGTGTTCTTATGTTGATGTTTGCACATTTGAGGAGACAGTCACCTCTTCTACCCCTTCTCTGGTGGTCATAGATCTTCATTTTAGTCTAGCCTGGGATTTAAGATGAGCCAGCTGATAGCAATACGGACAGGCAGACCTTGGTGTCATTTTCCCTAGTTGGACTGGGTTGTTTCCTGTGCTCTGAGGTTGATTGGTACTGTTGACTGTGCTCCATGGTTTGGTGAGACCATTGGCTGAACTTTGCCATCAGGTGGGGCTGCTGGCTGAACTCATTAATTATCTCCAAAAGGACAGGGTTGCAGTTGTCTTCCCTGGCTGAGTGGTACTGTTGTTTGGAATCTATAGCTGGGAAGGGCTGTGTGATGGGCTTTGAGGCTGGGTGAGGTCACTAGGATTGCTACTTAGCTGTTTGGGTAGGCAGTGTCAGAGGCTATGCTCCAGAGATGTGTAGACTTGGGTTTGCCTCCTGGCCCCATGTAGGCTTAAAAAGAGCAATGAGATCTGGTGAACTTACCAGTCAGCATCTGGTGTTCCCTCTGAGGTGGTAGCTGATCTGCAGTAGCCTCCTGGCTTGGAGAGGATTTAACGAAAGCACCAGGGTTTAGTTAGATAACTTTTCCACTACTAGGTTAGGGCAGGACCAGGTGCTATTACTATAGATAATTGCTGATCTGCAGTTGTCTCTTGACTTGGAAAGACTTAATGAAAGTACCTTGACAGTGTGGGGAAACTAGCTAGGGATTCAGGCCTGGAAGACCCATGGACTGTGTTACTTGCAGTATGATGCAGTTGACTAGTTTTCTCTGATATGACCCCTCCATTGGCCAGAATGCAGAAATCCATGCACTGGTTGCTGTGAGCTCCACCCTGTTCTTTGTTTCCAATTGGACACAGATGGCCTAGTCCTGCCAGTACTAACAAAGTTTCCCATGGGATGAGATAGAGGCGAGCCTTCTGTGAAGCATCCCAGAATGGTAGGAAAGCTGAATGTCTACCTCCAACTCACTTTTCCCAGCATAGACACTGTGGGTACAGGGGAATTCTCTGTGGATGACTCTGTGATGGCTTGGGGGGGAGGGCACCACAGTCAAAGAACACTGTTCCTCTTACTGTTTAATTGAAGTTTTTCTCGGTTCTTCAGTCCAAGGGGGTGTCTCTGCTTCACATGCAATTCTTAAGTGATTAATTTTTAAATATCATGAAACCCAAGTAACCACCATCTAGAGTAAGATATAGAACATTTACAGCATCCTGTGTTTCCTCATTTTTCCGTTTAGTTGACATAATAACTTTAAAGTGTGGTAAAATACACAAGACATAAAATTTACCATTTTAACCATTTTAAAGTATACAATTCACAAGCATTAAGAACACGACAAAATCGCTTTTAAAATTTCTTTTAAATTTATTATTTGGCTGCTATTTTCTCAATGTTGCTCTTGCACATAGTTTAGAGAGTCAACATAGTTATAAAAGGCTTATTCTTAAAAACAACAATTTCCACACACACTATGATTTCTGCTTCATTTCCCCTTCCCTTGAGGAAATCACTTTCAGTTTTTGCAATTATTCTCTGTATGTCAAAATAACACAGGCCGAGCTCAGTGGCTCAAGCTTGTAATCCCAGCACTTAGGGAGGCCAAGGTGAGAGGGCCGCCTGAGCCTATGGGTTTGAGACCAGCCTGGGCAACTCAGCAAGACCTCAGCTCCACGATAAGTCAAGAAAAATTAGCCAGGTGTGATGGTGCATGCCTGTAGTTCCGGCTAGGAAGGCTGAGGTGGAAGGATTGCCTGAGCCCAGCAGGTCGACACTGGGGTGGCAGTGAGCGTGCCACTGTACTCCAGCCTGGGTGGTGGAGTGAGACTCCATCTAAAAAAAAAATTAACACGATTATTTTGCTACTTCTTGATTTTTGTTTTAGTACTGAATTGCCACCATGAAGGTGAGGACTGAGCTCTTTTTCAGTCTCCCTCTTGCCACACATTAATACCCCCTTACCCACCATTCACTCCTCTTATTTGTGTTATAATTCTGGTTAAGTCAATATCCAGTGTTTTCATTATTTTGACCATGTAAATGAGATTCAGCTGAACCAAATAATTTACTTTTTTCTCCACAACTGTTTGTTTTCTCTGGGAAACGCAGGGAATTGAAAGAAATTGTGGCCAGTATCTTGAGGTTGTGATCTAAAGGCCTAAAGATGAATAATTTCCCGATAAATTCTAAGTTGCCCTAATTCCTTTGTTAGTTGTAGGAGATGATACTTGGGTAGAGCTTAGAAAATCTTTGGTCGCCCTGGATGACTGAGTTACACACTTTCCCATTATTTTCCACTCCCTTTCTCTCCTCTTTTTTTTTTTTTACCCTCAGCGGATTGCAGGCGCCCAGCTCTCTCGCAGTCTCCAGTATTTCGGTCAGTCACTGAGCGGGGGCCAGGACCTTACAAGGGATGGACTGGCAGACCTGACTGTAGGGGCCCAGGGCCAGGTGCTGCTGCTCAGGTGAGAATTCCTTTTGGAGCAGACCAGGAGCTTCTTTGCTAGTTGAAGATCCCTAATGGTTTCCTGGTGCCTCTGCAGGTCTCAGCCAGTGCTGAGAGTCGAGGTGACCATGGAGTTCTCACCGAGAGAAGTGGCAAGAAATGTATTCGAATGTCATGACCAGATGGCAAAAAACCAGCCTGCTGGGGAGGTCAGAGTCTGCCTCCATGTCCGCAAGAGCACACGGGATCGGCTGAGAGAAGGTGAGGCTTTGGTGGATAAGTCTCAAGAAGTTAACTGGGGATGTTGATGAGTGGCTCTGCCTACTCCGCCCAGCCTTCTGGTAGTCCTGAGCAAACTTCTCACGGTTCTAACAGCTTTCTCCAAGCTTGACCAGAGTGAGCAGGCTATTGTCCTGCTGGTTGGAGAAGCCAAACAAATCTTCCTAAAGAAGTGAGCATGTGGAGCTTCCTTACTCTCTCAGTTTATCAGAGAACTGAAGGTCCCCCACCTGTGAACAATTGAGAACAAACTCATTTGGAGAGATTGAGTTGATGAAAATAAACAAAGTCACAAAGCAGTCAGATGTGCATCTTATCACCAGTAACCTGACTTCCTCCCTAGTCCCTATTCTCCAAGAGTGGAACTGTGCTTAGGAAGAGGGAATAGTAATGGCAGTATTGGAAAGAAACAGGAAGAGGAGATAAAATTACTAGTCAGGCATGGTGGCACTCTGTGTAGTCTCAGTTACTTGGGAGGCTGAGGCAAGAGGGTTGTTTGAACCCAGGAGTTTGAGGCCAGCCTGGGCAACATAGTGAGACCTGTCTTTAAAAAAAAGTATCTTTCCAGTCTGGTGTGGTGGCTTACACTTGTAATCCCAGCGCTTTGGGAGACTGAAGTGGGAGGATTGCTTGAATTCAGGAGGTCAAGACCAGCTTGGGCAATGTAGCAAGACATCGTCTCTACAAAAAAATCAGAAAATTTAAAAAAAATCAGAAAATTAGCTGGAAGTGGTGGCACCCACACTAGTTCCAGCTACTTGGGAGGCAGAGGTGGAAGGATTACCTGAGCCTAGGAGATTGAAGCTGTGTTGAGCTGTGATCATGCCACTGCACTTCAGCCAGAGTGAGAACCTGACTAAAAAAAAAAAAGTTTGTTTCTTGCTGGGCTGAGGAGATAGCAGTCAGAGACTGGGGCAGCCAGCAAAGCTAGAAATTAAGAGCAAAAGCTTAGAGAATAGGGAATTACAGAGAAAGTACCCCAAAATCTACATAGAAATTCTCCTGAAGTCATTGACTATCTCTCATACTGTGAACACCCAAGTCAATACTCCAAGAAATCCAATAGAAAACAGAAATTGAAAAGCTAAAGAGATGAGCAGAGAATTTACAGCTTCCCAGTGCTGTGGATACAGAGATTTGAGAGGGGTCTTGGTAAACACCTTGGCCTTTCCATTGAGACAACTGAGCAGCAACCAAAAGAAACAACAGACAATAGAAACAGACCATGGGTGGCAGAAATCAGAATGATTGGATAGGAATTTAAAAAAAGCTGACTACAATTAATATCTTCAAGAAAAAAAAGAAAGAACATAGAACTTCAGCAATGCCTGGAATTCATAAAATAGAGTAAAACAGAAAGTCTGGTACTGGAAAATACAATGGCTAAAATTAAGAATTCAGTACACAGGGAGACACCTCCTATCAACAAGGGTGCCTGAACGAATCATATTTGTATACCTAACCCTTAACTGTACCCCACAATATCATAATAAAAAATATTAATTAAAAAAAAAGAAACAGAGTTCAAAATAAGCCAGCAGAAAACAGAAAAAAAAAAAAGAATTCAATACATAGATCTAGTAACAGATTAGAAGCAGAACAGAGAATTAGTGAATTAGAAACAAGACAATTCAAAGTATCCAGATTAACACATGGAGAGAAAAAAGGATTTAAAATACAAGAAGACATCATAACATATAGGATGTGGTGAAAGATCTAACAAAATAGTGGTTAAGAATTTTTGAAAACCATTGAAAGACATCAAGATTTTTTAAAAAATCAAAGCAGAATAAATATAAGGGAAATCATACCAAGGTTCATTATAGTCAAATTGCTGAAGACCAAAGACAAAGGGAAAAAAATTAAAGCAGCCAGAAAAATATAATTAAATTTTTAGTATGTAACAGGATAGCTACTGTTTGAGCACTTAACGTGTGGCAGACACTGTGCTAAATGCTTTACAGGCACTATGTCATCTCACTTTCCCCTTTTGGAAGGCATAATTATTATACTCACTTAACAAAATAAGAAATTGATATTCAGAGAGGAGAGACAGCATGCCTAAAGTCATATAGCTGGGGAGCAGAGGAACTGGGCCTCAAACTCCTGTCTGTCGGACTCTGAAGCTCAGGCTCCCCACTGCTATGTTACCCTGCCCCTTCAGGTGAGATACAGAGCACTATCACTTATGACCTGGTTCTGGACTCCGGCCGCTCAGATTTCCGTGCCATCTTTGAGGAGACAAAGAACAGAACATGCACGCAGACACAGACCTTGGGGTTGGCCCAGAAGTGTGAGACCTTGAAGCTACAGTTGCTGGTGAGCAGGTGCATGGCCAGCCCCCAGGGTCCTCCAAGAATGGGGTGGGCTTGGGAACCTGAGGAGAGCAGATGCCCAAATCCCTGCTATCCCTCAGAACTGTATAAAGGACTCCGTGAAGCCCATTGTCCTGCGCCTCAACTTCTCTCTGGTGGGGAAGCCCTTGTCCTCTTTCGGGAACCTCCGGCCAGTGCTGGCTGCGGACGCTCAGAGACTCTTCACAGCCTTGGTGAGTCTAGAGTTGAGGTCTTGCAGGGACATGGAAGTGACTGGAGGCCAAGATCATTGAAGCGTACTTTATTTTATTTCACATAATTTTATTTCAATGTTTTATTTTATTGCTTCTTTTCACAACATTTCATTATTTCCTTTTCTTTCATTGTATCCTATTTTTTGCAGTTTCCCTTTGAGAAGAACTGTGGCAATGACAGCATCTGCCAGGATGACCTCAGTATCACCTTCAGCTTTATAAAGTGAGTTTCCCTTTTGTCATTGCCTCCTCCAAGCCTGTACCACGACCAGTGCTCTGGTCTTCTCCTGGTCCCTGGGGGAGCCTGGTACAGAGCAGCTCCTTGTGAGGTACTTGTGTGCCACAAAGTCCCTGTGGCTGCCCCATCGACTGTCACCTCTCTTCAAGAGCCTGCATCTCCTCTCTACCAGAACAGACTTGCCACAGGGAGGCCCTCAGTGTCTCATGGCCTGTCTTGTTCCTCTCGCAGCCTGGAAACCCTGGTGGTGGGTGGTCCCCGGGAATTCAATGTGACAGTGACTGTGAGAAATGAGGGCGAAGACTCCTATGGGACTCGGGTCACCTTCTTCTACCCACTTGGCTTGTCCTACCGGAAGGCGTCAACATCCCAGGTATCCAAACCCTTCTGAGGCTTCCCCTCATCTCTGCTCTCCTCATCCCTGTGGCTGACAGTTGACATGACCACCCTTGCCTCCTAGAGCCAGCACTCACAGCGATCCTGGCACCCGGACTGTGATCCTTCCATGTCCACCGAAGGGCCTGGGGCCTTGAAGAGCATCAACTGCCAAATAAACTACTCCATCTTCCCAGAAAACTCAAAGGTCAGAACTACCGGCTCTCCTCTTCTCCTTCCTTTCCTTTTGGAATTCTTCCTTTTTAAAGTGCCAGTTCATTTTTTCACAAAACAGTTTTATTGTGATATAATTCACATTCCATACAATTCACCTATTTAAAGTGCAGAACTCAGTGGCTGTGGTGCATTCACAGAGTTGTGAATCCGTCACCACTGTCAATTTTGGAACATCTTTATTACTTCCTAAAGAAACCCTGTCCCCCTTGGCGATCAGCCCAATCCTCCCATCTTTCCCCCACCAAGCCCTAGGCAACCACCAATCTGCTGTGTCTCTGTAGATTCGACTATTTGGGATATTTCATATAAACGAAACTATCCATTATGTGGTCCTTTGTGACTGACTTATTTCCCTTAGCATAATGTTGGCAAGGACTTAGCAAGAATCATTCATGTTGTAGCATGTGTCAGTACTCCATTTCTTTTTATTGATGAACAATGTGAATAATTTATTCATGAACAACATTCATTTTATTAATGAACAATTTTATTCATGAGCAACGCTTTTATTAATGAATACTATTCTATTGTATGAACGGACCGCATTTTATATATTCATCAGCTGATGGACATTTGGTTGTTTCTTCTCACCTATTCTTATCTCTGTTTCTCCTTTTTCCAACTCCAGGTCACCTTTAATATCACGTTTGATGTGGACTCTAAAGCTTCCCTTGGAAACAAACTGCTCCTTAAGGCCAATGTGTCCAGGTGCACTGTACTTGACCTTTCTTCCACAAGCATCCTCTCCTTTTTGAGGCCCCAACCTCTTTACCCTCTCCCCACTTGTTCACCCTTCAGCTCATTTGTTCATTCAACAAACACTGAATAAGCACCCACCATGGGCCAGCTTCGTGCCAAGTGCTTGTGGGCCAGGGATGTACAGCTGTGCTTCCTGCCCTCACAGAGATTATAATTTAGTGGCAAAGACAGGCAAGAAAACTGACCATTACAATATAGTATGAAATGAAAGATTAAATGGAGGATGTCCGGTGTTCTTGGGAGCTTGGTGTTCAGGGAAGATCCTTGAAGGAAACAGATGTAGGCTGTGAGTTAACCAGGCAAAGGCATGAACTGCAGTTGGGCATGAAGACAAAAAGAAGGAAGAATGTACTAGGCAGAGCCTGGAGATGGGAAAGATCAGGATGTGTTTAAGAACGACTTCAGCATGTACATACATAATGTAGGATTTTAGGAGTTGGTGGTGGTTTGAGATGGGCCATGTCACAAAATAGCTGGTGGGTGGTGTCAGGTAATGTGCAGTTTTGCCTACAGGAGTGACACAAACATATTTGCATGTTAGAAAGATCACTCTTTAGGAGGGCTGAAGGTTGGGGTGGGGGCAGTTTTGAATTCAGGGTACCTGTTAGAAGAAGCCTGCTGTAGACATCCAGGTGAGTGGGGATGGGCCTGGGCTAGGCAGGGGCAGGGGACAGGGGTGTTTAAGATGCAGAGATGTTAGGACTTGGTGGTTGTTGACTGGAGGTGTGGGGTGAGGGAGAGAAAGGTAGAAAGGCTGGTACTCAGTTCTCAAGAGCTGGTTAGAGCTGCCTTTTTCCCTTTAGTGAGAACAACATGCCCAGGACCAACAAAACTGAATTCCAACGGGAGCTGCCTGTGAAATATGCTGTCTACATGGTGGTCACCAGGTGCTGGCTTCCAGGACTCTAGTCTCCACTGCGGAGTTGGACACTGCCACTCGTGTGTTTGTGTGTGTGAGTCTGTGCTTGTGTGCCTGAGGATCTATGTGCGTGTGTGTGCATGGGTGTGTACTTGTGCATGTGTGTGTGGCCCGAACGAGCACACACTGTGTGTCCAGCACACATTCCTGCCCCCTCTCAATCCCCCCACCCCACCCCCTCAGGGCTGCCTGTTCACTGCTTACACCCTTAGTCTGAGACCCTCTCCCAGGACACCCCTCATGTTCTGTCACTCCTGCCCCTTCTTCTTTCTCCCTTCAGCCAGGAGACCTCTACCAAATATGTCAACTTCACACCCTCAGAGAATACCAGTCGGGCTATAAAGCACCAATATCAGGTGGAGACCTGGGGATATCTGTGTCCTGAGAAAGATGTTGGGGAGGAAAACTGATGTGAAGAGAATGCAGAAACACTGATGGGAGACGTGCGTGGGGCCCGACGTGCCAGACACACTCCCAAGCTTACTGTCTTGCTATATGCACACAAGCATGCACATATGCATGTGACACACATATACGTCATTTATTTATTTAGTTATTTAATTGAGTTGGGGTCTCACTCTGTCACTCAGACTGGAGTGCAGTGGCATCATCATGGCTCACCACAGCCTTAACTTCCTGGACTCAGGCAATCCTTCCACCTCAGCCTCCCGAGTAGCTGGGACTACAGGCCTGAACTGCTATGCCCAGCTAGTTTTTTTGACTTTTTTTTGGTAGAGGTGAGGTCTCACTATGTTGCCTAGGCTGGTCTCGAACTCCTGGGCTCAAGCAATCTTCCCATCTTGGCCTCCCAAATTGCTGGGATTACAAGTGTTGAGCCACTGCGTTTGGTCCTCATTTATTTTCGTGACAACTCTGTGAGGCACTATCATTATCCCCAGTTTACCGATGAAGAAACTGGGGCTCAGAGAAGTTAAGAGAACATATCCAAGGTCTCACACCTAAGTGGAAGAACCAGGACTTGAGACCATTCTGTCTGGCTCTCAAATGTGTGTTTCATGGCCACCCTCTACCACCTCCCAGTATGGGCAGGAGGCATGGGCCTGTGCGGCCTTATTCAGGTGTACTGGGCCATAGAGAGGGTGAGGTGGGTTCCAGGAACTGGTCGGGGCAGGAAGGCCAGAGGCCTGATCCCCACCCTCCCTGGTGTAGTTCAACAACCTGGGGCAGAGGAACCTCCCCATCAGCGTGGTCTTCTGGGTCCCCATCCGGCTGAACCAGGTGACCATCTGGAACCGCCCCGAGGTGACCTTCTCCCAGGTGAGTCCAGCCTGAGAAGTAGGCTTCTCCCTCCACAGCCCTGGTCTTCCCTTAAGTCTTCATCTGTTTCCTCTGTTGGATTTTGGAGCTGCTCTGAGGCTCTCCTGGACCCAGGCCATCTCATTCTCCTTAAGGATGGACTCCGGAGCCCCCATTTTTCTCCCTTCTCACAGTGTTTCTCTTTCCTCAGAACCTCTTGAGCACATGCAACACTGAGGAGAGATCCCCCCCTCACTCTGACTTCCAGGCTGAGCTTAAGAAGACCCCTGTGGTGGTGAGTAGAAGACTAACCCCAGCCTCGGGGCCACACGCAGACCCAGTGCTCCTGCTTCCCTCATTAGAGCCCAGTACAATCTCACGGAGTGCTCAGGGTTGTGTTCTGCGTCCAGCTTCTTTGGTCACCTCTCATCTCTCCTCCTTGCCCCAGAACTGCTCCATTGCTGTCTGCCAGAGAATCCAGTGCGACATCCCATTCTTTGGCATCCAGGAAGAATTTGATGCCACCCTTAAGGGCAACCTTTCATTTAACTGGTATATCAAGGTATGTGGGGTCCTGAGGCTTTGCTGGGCACAGACGTGGTACTTCAGGGCCCCAGGTCCAGCTCCAACTCCGCTCTCTTCCACAGACTTCACATAGCCACTTCCTGGTCGTGAGCACAGCTGAGATCTTGTTTAACAATTCTGTGTTTGCCCTGCTTCTGGGACAGGAAGCGTTTGTGAGGGCCCAGGTATCTGTCTCCGGCACAGAGGGACTGTTGGAGGGAGGAAGGGAGACTGGGCTTGTGGAGATCTCTGGGTGAGGGGAGGAGAGACAAAGACAGAGACAGAGAGAGAGAGGAGGGAAAACGAGGGAGCTGGTGGTGGGGGAAGGAGGAGTGGGGGCTAGGATATTGGGGGACATAAGGAGGAGGCCCACAAGTTCTGACTGGGGAAATTCCCAGATATTCAGAGTCTGGCTCCCCTGATGCACCTCCTTTCTCTTCTAGACAGAGACCAAAGTGGAACCGCATGTAGTTCACAACCCTTTACCACTCATCGTGGGCAGCTCCATCGGGGGGCTGGTGCTCCTGGCCCTCATCACGGCCGGCCTGTACAAGGTGCTCCCTTGCTGCTCCCTTTTTGCCCACTCCCTTCCTCCTTTTCTGCCTCTCACGTGGCAGCTTCATGACTGGGTTCGACTCCCACTGGTGCTGCTAGCTGTGGGACCTTGGGCAAGTCACAGAGCCTCACTCTATGCCTCAGTCTCTTCAGCTGCAACATGAGGAACTCCACGCCCATTTTGTGAAGGTCACTGGGTTAATATATGCAGATCACTTAGAACGGCCCCTGGCACAGGATGACCACTGGATAAGGAGTAGTTATATTTCACATTTCCCTTCTGGCCCCAACATAGATGTGGCTTCCCTCCTCGCCTGCTTCTCCAGGCCCCATCTGCACTCTGCCAATGATTCTTTGGATTCTTTACGCTTTCTGGTCCTGCCCTCCTGATCTGTGTGACCCTCCTCTGCTTCCCTGGCTTCCATGGCCCTTACTCCTTGTCTCTACCCCCCACAGCTCGGCTTCTTCAAACGGCAGTACAAGGACATGATGAGTGAAGCAGGGCCCCAGGCGGACCCACCCCAGTAACCGTTCCTTCCCCACTGAGCCCCTCTGCAGCAAGCAGGACTGTGGCCAGACCAATGTGCGGGTCCCCAGACCTGGGAATCCTGGGTGATGTCTCACTCAGAAAAGACCGGCTTGGGTTTCCGTTCCTGTGTGTGTACATGCGTGTGGGTGTGAGTTGTGTGCGTGACTCAGATGTCTCTCGCAAGTGTCATTAGCACAAGCGGAAGGGACTTGCTCAGGTCCCCTTGTGTGTGGGTGAAGAGGCCGTTGGGCCTTCCTCTAGGAGAGGTGACGGCGGCTCTTGTGGGTGAACCTACAGGGGAATGCGGGAGGGCCTCTCCCTGCTTAAGGAAGTGAGAGTTCCCTCCATGGACGAACACGCAGACCTGCAGATGCCTACGCAGCCAGCTCAGACTCCACGAGAGGCCGTGGGTGGAACCAGAACTCTTTGGCAGGCAGGAGCCTGTCCAAGTTCATTCCTCACAAGAGCTGAGGGGCCCAGTCAAGATGTCCCCAGTGAGGAATGATAAACCTCCCTTTATTCATTTATTATTTTAATGTTACTTGTATTTTTTGAATAGATAAACCTGTCCATAGTACAGAAATCAAAAGATGCTTAAGGGTGTACGGTGAAGAGTCTCCCTCCCCAGATATTCAAGTCCCCTCCTTAGGGGCAGTGAGGTTATGTGTTTTGGGGTCTTCTTCAGAAGGGTTCTAGCCATGTGCAAACACACACACACAAGCCTTTTTAAAAAATACAAATGGCAATATACTTTACACTATTCTGTATCCTGCTTTTTCCATTAATATAGTACAGATATTGTTTCATACCGAGACATGTTACCTTTTCGTTCTTTTATACAACTGCATAGTATTCCATTGTGTGTGTAGCATAATGTATTTAACCAGTTTCCTTTTGATATGTTATTTTCAGTCTCTCACTATTACAAATAATGCCAAATTAATAAATTGAATATGTCATTTTTGATATGTGTAAGAATAATATATAGGATACATCCCTAAAAGTTTGGGCTCTCCCAGAGGCAAACCCAAGAATTTGAGTGAAAGAAGTGTATTTAAGAGGTGGCGCCAGGAAATATCAAGAGGTGTGGGGACTGAACTGGGAAAGGGAAGGAGGCCAATAATAGGTGCATCATTCATCGAGGGGCTGCTGTGAGTCCCTGGAGCTTAATCCTCTGGGTAGTTCTGTGAAACAGTGTAGAACACATGCCTCAGTGTCATCCCATCCGAGGGGAGAAGGAGCTGGGTACGTCTACACCAATTCCACATAGTTAAGGGCTTCTCATGGTGGGGAGATGGTGTTAATCCCTTGGCACTTCCATCCCGCTCTAAATGTGGGCAGAGCAGGCTCTGGTGGCCAGAGCTGGAAGCTCTGGGGTTGCCAGCTGGAAGTCTGACAGGCAAGCACAGCCCCAGGAAAGGCCAACAGGGATAAGGGTAGGTGCCAACAGCACTTGCTGCCAACGGTGTGTGCAAGTAACACTTTGATAGCTGCTTCCAGGCAGCCCTTCCTCCTCAGAGGGAGGACTCCCAGTGCCCATGTGCCATACTTTGTGAAAGCAATAACCACTACCCTGGCCTTAAAAGGCATCCTGTCTAATTCTCACACCTCTCCTGCTAAGTGCTGCCACTTGCTATTTACTATGATCTGAATTTCACTTACGCGGAAACTGAGGCTTAGATAAATCATACCAGTTGCCTGAGGTCATGCCGCTAAGAAGGAAATGGAGCTGGGATTTAATTCCACTCTGTCCAGCCCTAAAGCTTTTTTATTGTCCCAGCAGCCTCAGAGAATGGCCTTGCAACAGGCACGAGGGAGTATGGGGAGAGAGTGGCTATTTAGCTGTTATAATATTAAGTTGAAGCATATTAAATTGCCAACATGTTTTTGGACCAAAAAATACGTCCGTTTCATGATGTTCATTGAAACACAAGAAAATCATGGCTTAGATGGACACCTGTTCCAGATGTGATCAGAGGAGGGAGGCTTTACTCCTTAGGGAAGTGAAGGAAGGGTCCCCAAGGGAGATGACACCTGACTTAAGTAGGGAAGAAATTTTGCTGGCAGAGGGTATCACATGTGAGGCAAGGAGAGTGGACAGAAGCTTGGGCATTTGTGTTACAACACATGGTTACTTTTAGATAGTTATACACAATTTCCTCTCCTGACTTGAACCTAAGATCTGTTAAGCATTTTTCTTTTTCCTGGATTTGAAAGATAGCAGTCCTCAATATCTCCAGAAGTCCTCAGTTGACCCAGGAAGGGCGAGAGCCCCTGCACCTGTAGTCACCTGTCCTTGTACAGGCTGTTATGGCTTTGTGGGCTCAGAGTCTGTATCGGTAGTTTTGAATTAGAAGCTTGTGTTGAATTCAGCCTGATAGAAGCTTTAGGATGGGTTAGAAAAGTAAATCATTTCGAGTGACAAAATTATCCCAGCATGGCCACAAAGTTACTAATAAACAGGACTATAAATCTCTGATGATAAGCGACTGCATCCAGAAAAGCTTCCCCTTGATTTAATTTTTGGGGGTCTTTTGCTTCAGAATAAATAAATTCCTTCAGCATACATCCTCCTTTTCCTATTTAGTAATACATGTCTTACCTGGGCCACCTTGGTAGAGTCTTATAATTGTGGTTCCCAGTGAATGGTGCCTCCCTGGCCCACTCCTTTGCAATGTGTCCTTGATGCCCTTCTCATCGCATGGTGAAACGGGTTTCTCTACTTCTTTGAACCTGGGTTGGTCTTATGGTTTGCTTTGACCAATAGGGTGTGGTATGAGTGTGTGAATTCTGGAGCCTAGACCTTAAGAAGCATGGCAGGGCCTGGAGCAGTGGGTCACACCTGTAATCCTAGTGTTTTGGGAGGCTGAGACAGGTAGATTGTTTGAGCCCAGAGTTCAAGACTAACCTGGGCAACATAGTGAGACCTTGTCTCTACCCCAGAGTTCAAGACCAGCCTGGGCAACATAGTGAGACGTTGTCTCTACCAAAAAGAAAAAAAAAATGACCTGGGCTTGTGGCATCTGAAGTCTCAGTGGCTTGGAAGGCTGAGGTGGAAGGATTGCCTGAGTCCAGGAGGTTGAGGCTGCTGTGAGCCGTGATTGTCGTGATTATGTCACTGCACTCCAGCTTGGGTGACAGAGTGAGACCCTGACTCAAAAAAAAGAGAAGCATGGCAGCTCCTACTCTCCCCTTCTTGGAACCTGAGGTCCCCACGTTGTGGTCCATCCGGCCCGTTGGAGGATGAGTGACCACACAGAGGAGACAGGTGAGGCCCTGGCTGACAGCCGTCGCAACTCCTGGATGCACATATAACGCCACCATGGACCTTCCAGTCCTGGTCAGCCACAGGCAAGTCCAACAGAACGACTTCCCCGATTGTCACCTCACACAACTGTGAGAAATAGTAAACTGCGGATGTCTCAATCCTCTGTGTTTCAACGTGTTTTGCTATGCTGCAATGGGTAACTCACATAGCCACTCTGTGAAAGAACTCAGGTCCCAGGCTCTTTTGCAGCTGTAGTGGCCATGTGGCTGGGTTCTGGCTGATGGGATATGAATAGAAGTGAAGGGAACAACTTTGGAGTCGGGTCGTTTGACAGAAGGAGTGTTCTCTCTTTGTCTTTACTGTCTTTCTCCTGACTGGAGTGTGAGTGTTGTGGTGCGCCATTTTGGATCTCACAGATGAGGACAATACCCAAGAATGCCAGAGTGAGACAGGAGTCTGGATCTTGACTCTGTGGAACCACCATGTGAACCCTGAGTTCCATATTCTTATACCATGATTGGAGAAGGAAATGAACATTGATTGTTATTCTGAACCTCTGATATAGCAGCTGACCCCATGTTGCAGCTAAAATCACTGTCTCCCCAAAGATTCTGTTTTCCTACTTGGTCCAAGAAACTGGGTTTGCGGTAATGGCACCACGATTCCAACTGCTAGCATTTCACCTCTGTCCTTCTTTTCACTACTTTTGATATGGCCAGTGCTCAAAATAGAAGGTACAGAAGTTTGCCCTCTATCCATCCTGGGATAATCATAGGCTGCGATTATGTCTTCTCCATATGTAGGATCTTCCTGATGAGCCCACTTGGTTTGGTCTCCAAGGATTTATTCTTGACCTCTGAGAGCACCATGGAGTGAGTCCTCCTACCTCATTATCCCTTCCTGCCTGGTGGCAGAATGACCTACTAGAGAAATTAATCGTGACCTGTCTCCCCTGTAGATGCATGCGAAAGTTACTAGAAATGTATTTTCCTGCATTCTCTGGAGAGTTTCTCCAGAGACGTGTGCCCTGATGGTATAGATCTCGCTTTCCCAGGGGAAAACACACAGACTTTCCTTTTGGAAATTCTTATTTCTTTACAATGTCCAGTTTAGAAATGAGATTTCAAAGTAGCAGCTTTCGGGCCAAATCTAGCCCTCAGGTTTTATTTGGCCCACACGAGCTTGTTTGAGTAGTTGTTGACATTTAAAATTGGGAGATTTCGGAGTGAAATCTAGATTTATAGCTTCCTTTGAAAAACTGGAATGCTTGGCAACATGAGGCTAACAGTTAGACAGAAGCCCCCCTGTTAGGCAGGACATGGCTCTCCAATCACTCCAGTCCTCACACTCCATGCAGCACTCTGGCCTCTGAGGCCAATGTCAGTGGTATTTAAAGTGACCTTTGAGGCTCTGCCTACTTTCATGGCCACCTTCAGCTCCTTCCCACCCCTTCCCATCATTTTTCTCAGAAGCACCTCACTTAGGGTGACCAACAAGGACCCTTGTGAAAGTGAGAGGCATTGTGATTAGTAATTACACGGGGATTCCTGGCTTAACTATGGCCTGCGACAGATCAGGACAGTATGGTGTTGCCCCTAACCAAATTCCCTCTCACCTCTCAACTTTTGCCCGTGTTGTTTCCCCTGCCCAGAACTCACTTCCTTTTCTCCTTCACCTGACTTGTACCTCAGTTTAAGCATTACTTCCTCCAGATCTTTCTGACTTCCCAGCTGAGAGAAAGTCTCCCTCTCATATGCTGCCTCAATAATTTATGTTTCTTTTCCTGGAGACTGCACATTCCCCAAAAACATGAACCACTGCATCCCCAGGCACTAGGACAATATCTGGAACATGTGACAAATAATTGCTGAATATATGTGTTGAGCAAAGGAATGAATGGATAAAAAAGCTTTGGTTTCTCCTGCTTCCTGTTCTCTTTGTACCCTCTACTAGAAGATAGAGTTCTCAAAAATTTGTTTCCCAGTTGAGTGTAGTGACTCACACCTTGTAATCCCAGCGTTGTGGGAGGCCGAGGTGGGAGGATTGCTTGAGTCCAGAAGTTTGAGACCAACCTGGGCAACATAGTGAGATCCTGTCTCTATAAAAATTAAAAAAAAAAAAATAGGTGGAGCTTGGTGGCTCAGCCTGTAATCCCAGCATTTTGGGAGGCCAAAGTGAGCAGATTGCCTGAGCCCATGGGTTCAAGACCAGCCCAGGCAACTTGGAGGGACCTTGTCTCTACAATAAACACAAAAAATTAGGTAGGCATGGTTCCAGCCTCCCAAGTAGTTCCAGCTACTTGGGAGGCTGAGGCAGAAGGATCGCCGGAGCTCAGCAGGTTGATGCTGGGGTGGCCGTGAGCTTGCCACTGCATTCTAGCCTGGGTGACAGAGTGCAACTCTAACTCAAAAATAAAATAAAATAAAATAAAATAAAATAAAATAAAATAAAATAAAATAAAATAAAATAAAATATAAAAAAATAAAAAAATGTGTTTCCCTACATCCCAACACATGTCTTCAGGACCATATAGTATCTGACTGGTCTACTCCACATGTTCTAGAGCCTGAGAGACTGAGTATACAAAGGAACGATCACCAGACCATATATAAACATAGACGTCTGACCCACCATCTGCAACAACCATCCCAACAAACCAACCCATTAGCTACAATAACTAGTCCAGGAAGCCAGTCTACCGTCTACCTGTCAGACTTGCAGGAAGTCAGATCACTTTCTGTAGCAACTAGCCCCAGAAACTTAATAATAGCCGTAACAATTGACTCCATGTCCAGGACTTGACTAATAACCCACCACTTCCTTTATTTTGGTCCCTGATTCCAACTTAGGACCAGCCAGAGATAGCCAAATATACACCCCTAACCAATCACATGGGATGACCCACTTCTCATGAGCTGCCTACGGTTTCCCCTGCCCACAGCTTCCAGTCAGGGCATCCCTGAAGTCCTTCCCTTTTTTGTACTTTCCTACTCCCCTGCCTGCTTTTATGTCTTGACTAAAAATACAAGTGACTCTCCTGCTGGAGCGAACTCCAAATAAACAGCCTTTGCTTATTCCCATTTGGTTGGTCTTTGCTTATTTTCACAGTCCTCTGTTCTGCTACTGTGATAAATGAATACATAAAGCTTCTTTCTTTCCACTTCCTCTGTGGGCATTCCCCTTTGGGCACAGACTTTGGAGAACAATTGTTGAAATCGGTCCCCTTATCTGCCTCCCACCTCCAACAGCCTGTTAAAGGACAAGCCCTCTCAGCAGACTAGGCTGAGGGAACACGAATTAAATGCATGGATTGTGAAGTTCTGCCATAGGTGTGTTTGCCTGCTGAGAATTATTCTGCTACCAAGCTGAGGCCCAGATAGAGCAGCTGAGTCGGATACCCTAGGCTCCCTCCCCCTCTCTGGAATTCTTCATCTCCTAATTCACACATGCATCTCCAGTTCAGCCCCTCCAGGACACAGTCTCACTGGCCCATGTTCTCATGGAGACACCAGATGTCTGTTCTGTTCTGGGCTCTTACGCCACCTTCCCAGGACTCCCTTGCTCCTTCCTTTTGCCCTAAGAAGAGATTAAGATAAAATCATTCTGTGGTCACTAGATGCTGTCTGTGCCCTTCCCAGATTGCTTCTACAGGATAAACGCCAATGTTTCTGTCGCTGATGAAGTTGGCTGCCAAGGGTGTGTCTTCTATCTCTGAGTGGCAGGAGGAGTGGGATGGGGGGGGTGAAAGAGAGGTCAGTGATCAGTTACTGACTGATTCAAGGAATATCAAGGGCCAGACCCTGGCCCCAAGGAGGGACACAGTCCCTGGGGCCATTCATGCCCCACAGTTCCCCAGGATCAGGCTGAAGTCAGAGTTCAGAGGAGACCTTCTCACTTAGCTTCTTTCCCTGCCTGTCCCCCTTCCCTCATTCCCCTTCTAAGACCTCCTTCAATAAATTGTTAGCACTGGTTTGGAGTGGTAGCTCATGCCTGTAATCCCAGCAATTTGGGAGGCTGAGACGGGAGGATTGCTTGAGCCTGGAGTTTGAAACCAACCTAAGCAACTTAGTGAGATCTTGTCTCTATAAAAAAAATACAAAAATTAGCTGGGCTTTGTGGCTTGCGCCTGTAGTCCCAGCTACTTGGGAGGCTAAGGCAGAAGGATTGCCTGAACCCAGGAGGAGGAGGCTGGTGTGAACTGTGATCGTGCCACCGTACTCCAGCCTGGGCAAGAGTGAGACCCTGTCTTAAAAAAAAAAAAAAAAGAAAAAAAATGTTGCTTCTGCCTTGTTTCAAGGCAGCCTTCTGAATTCAATTATTGCATAGGCTTTAGGGTGATCTGGGCTGATCGTTTGGTCCATTCACTTCAAATCTATGCAGACTTCCCTTCCACTTACTCACTGATTTGTCCACCCACCCATCTGCCCATCCACCCACCACCCCATCCCTCCATCCACACAAACTCATCCACTCTTTCATCACCTTCCATTCGTACACCCGACAGACACGTACTGACCCCGGTTGTGTCTGTTCCAGGTCTTATGCTCGTTGTTGGAGAGACAAAGAGAAAGGAGACTTCCCTTCATTTCCCTTCAATGAACTCTCGTCTAGAGAGTGTCATCTTTTACTCTTCACTGAAAAAGACTGATTATTACCTTTCCCCCTGGCCCTCAGATTCTAACAAATGCAGCAATAAACAGCAGCAAATGCTATTTCCCAAGCACATCACTAAGCTGCCCATGACTGAGACTGGAACTATTAGATCCTCATATAAAAAATCCGTTCACTGCCCTGGGTGACATCTGTCATTCTTTAACTTCATTCGTGTACCAGGAATTGGTTGTGTGCCTCTTGTGTGTCAGATAGAAAGTCAGAAGGACATGGTCCCTATGTTGGAGAAGGCTTCAGTCCCCACCCAGCACCTGCACATCAGAATGTTCCATGGTTTATCTCAAGCATCTGCTTCTGAGACTCGCCAAAGCAGAGCGTGTCACTTCCTTCCTTAGGTCACTCTGCTGTCTAATAAAACTTCTGGGGTGTGCTCTCCTTCTAGGCTGCGATCTCCATGAAGGCTGGGACCCCTTCCTGTTTGTCTTGCTTTTCACAGTGGTCAGCCTGAGCCTCATCATGTGAGAAGTCCACATGTGTGGGAAAAGTGGCTGAGTGAACAAAGGCGCCCAGGCAGCAGTTAGGATAGAGGAGAGGAAGTAAGATAATCAGCAGTGTGGCTAAGACTCCAGTACGTTGAATTCTGTCCTCAGCTTGTTCTAGTCGGGTAAACTGAGGCAAATGACTCAACTTCTCTGTGCCTCAGTTCTGTGTCTGTGAAATGGGGATAACAACAGTCCCTCCTCACAGGGCTGTTGTGAGGATTCAGTGAACTAGTATAAAGTCCATGGTGATATAAATGTTGGTGTCATCACAGCTCCTTTGTTCTGCCATGTTATTAAACCACGCCTGCTTCTCCCTTCCATGTCCCATTGGCTAAAACCCTCCAATGCTCCCAAATCATTCATCACACCAGAACTCCAGGTGTGCAGGGAGAACCAGCTGCTTTCAGAGGACAGCCTCTTCCTGAGTACTCATGTATGTGTGTATTTCTACACTACAGAATTAGAAGAAATTCTATTTTAAGAAAAATTAGGAAATCGACTACGTAATAAGAAAACTTCCTACAAAAAAAAGCCCTGGTCCAGATGGCTTTCCAGCAGAATTCTACAAGACATTCAAGGAGGAGCTGATACCAATCCTACTGAAGGTATTCTAGGCGATTGAAAAAGATGGAACTCTCCCCAAATCATTTTATGAAGCCAACATCACATTGATACCCAAGCCAGGTAAAGATCCAACAAAGAAAGAGAACTACAGGCCATATCTTTGATGAACATGGATGCTAAAATTCTCAACAATATCCTAGCAAACCAGATTCAACAACACATCTCAAAATCACCCATCATGACCAGGTATGCTTCATCCCTGGAATGCAAGGCTGGTTCAGCATTTGTAAAACCATAAATGTAATTAAATACATCAACAGATGTCAAAACAAAACCACATGATCATATCATTAGATGCAGAAAAAGCTCTTGATAAAATTCAGTACCCCTTCTTGATAAAAACCCTTGCACATCTAGGCATACGGGGAACATACCTCAAAATAGTAAAAGCCATCTACGAGAAACCCACAGCCAGCATACTCCTAAATGGCCAAAAATTGGAACCAATTTCCCTGAAAACTGGAACTAGACAAGGATGCCCACTCTCTCCCCTCCTGTTCAACATAGTATTGGAAGTCCTGGCTAAAGCAATCAGAGAAGAGGAGGCAATCGGAGGTATTCAAATAGGAAAAGAGGAAGTCAAGTTATCTCTCTATGCAGATGATATGATGGTGTACCTTGAAAACCCAAGAGAATCTGTCAAAGACCTCCTTACATTGATAAAGGCCTTTGGCAAAGTCTCAGGATACAAAATAAATGTACAAAAGACAATCGCATTTCTCTACACCAATAATAAACAAACAGAAACCCAAATAAAAAACACAATATTGTGAATTCCATTCACAATGGCCACAAAAAAAATGAAATACCTTGGCATCTTCCTAACCAGAGACGTGAAAGACCTTTACAATGAAAATTACAAAACACTGCTCAAAGAAATCAAAGCTGACACGAACAAGTGGAAAAATATCCCATGCTCATGGATCAGAAGAATCAG
>NW_007249745.1:722272-722751 GCF_000164805.1 Carlito syrichta
CCAACAAAACACATGAAAGAAATGCTCAACCTCACTAATCATCAGGGAGATGCAAATCAAAACCATACTGAGATACCACCTAACTCCAGTCAGAATGGCAATTATCAACAACTCAAAAAATAACAGCTGCTGGAGAGGGTGTGGTGAAAAGGGGACACTTCTACACTGTTGGTGGGAGTGTAAACTAGTGCAACCTCTGTGGAAAGCTGTGTGGCGAGTCCTAAAAGTTCTAAAAATTGACCTTCCATATGACCCTGCAATCCCCCTACTGGGAATATACCCTGAAGAACGTATGTTTATCGCAGTGTTGTTCACAATAGCAAGAACCTGGAAACAACCATGCTGCCCATCAAAAGAGGACTGGATTAAAAAAATGTGGTACATATACACGATGGAATACTACGCAGCCATAAAAAAGAACAAAATCATGAATTTCGCAGCAACCTGGTTGGAACTAGAGTCTATAATACTGAGTGGCC
>NW_007249746.1:0-48293 GCF_000164805.1 Carlito syrichta
TCTACCATAATGCCCTCATATTTTGGTAGGTTATGCGTGGAAAAGTGCCTCCTTTATCATGTCTATGTTATAAGCCTCAACCTGTGGGTTGAGGCTTGCCCTTTTGCTGTTTTTAGAATTTAGTTGCCATGTGAAAAAGCCTAGGCTAGCTAGTTGGTGAAAATACGTGGTCCAGTCTCCCTTATCACCTCAACCAACAGCCTACCAATCTCTAGACAAGCAAACAAGGTCAACTCAGATCATCCAGCCTCCAGCCAAGCCCCCAGTCAACCACTACTGGAAGAGCAAATCTAGCATAGGCCAGCTGAGCTGGCAGACCAGGAGAGCAATTCCGTTTTTAAGTTTTGGGATGGTTTGTTATCGGGTTGATGTGTAAATTCAAAGCATTTTTCACTTGCCCATGGAATGTAAATGTAGCTTGATGGTTAACTGGTCATTCATTAAATTTGCCAATTCTTGGGTTGACTGACGTGCATCATCATGGATTAAAGGGTTTAAACGGTCTTCTTCAAAGCCCGGTGTGGAGAATCACTCAGGTCAAAGTGGCCCTCTTGGAAAAGACAAAACCATTTTCTTGCCATGCTTTTCCTGATGAAATTCTCCCTGTACAGGGCAGAAATGTTTCCAGCCATCTCCACTGCTGTTACTCCTCTGTTAAACCGAAGAATATGTCAGAAGCGTTTGTTTTTTTCCACTTGACACTCCATCTTCTTTAGCCCACAGATAGTACTAACTTTATTCAAATCTGCAAGGTGTATTCACAAACGCAACATTGTCACACTCCGAATGACAAATGGTAAACAAACTCTCAACACCATAGTAGACGCCACGCCAAAAACAAACACCATAAACTTATACATCAACCTAATATTTTAGAAAACTTTATTACTTGAATTTTTCAAGCCAAGAAGCTAAAGTACAATATGTTTAAATAACTTGCCCATGGACTTGCCAGATATCAGGTAAAAGAGTTGATTTTCACACAGATCTGCCTCCCTGAGTACCACACTGTGCTTTTTCCACTTAAGCTATGGGGCCTGCTGTATTCACACACAGTTCTTTCAGTCTCACAACCTGCTTGTAAGATGAAAATTCATTGATTTGTGCACTGATTGCTCACATAGATAAGCTGAAACAAAGTTGGAGCAATTAGCACTTTTTTCTAGGAACTGTGCTAAGCGTTGGAGTCATGGTATCTAACCGGCATAGACTGAGCCCTATGGAACTAGTAATATGGATATTGTACTGGAAGTAATTTTTGCCTTGTACCCAGTATCTTTTGGTTAGCTTTTGCTACATAACAAACCACCCCAAAACGTAGAAGCTGAATTGTTCTCTTGGTCTGCCAGCTCAGCTGACCTATGCTGGATTTGCTCATGCAGCAGTGGTTGACTGAGGGGTTTGGCTAGCGGCTGGATGATCCGATTTGGCCTTGGTTACATGTTTGGTGATTGGTGGGTTGTTGGTTGGGGTGATAAGGGAAACTGGACCATGTATTTTCACCACCGGCTAGCCTAGGCTTTTTCACATGGTGACTAAATTCCAAGGACAGCAAGAGGACAAGCCTCAAAAGGTGCTTCTTAAGCTTCTGTTTGTGTCGTGTTTGCTAATGACTCATCAGTCAAGCAAGACCCATGGCCAAGCCCAGAGTATTGCAAGAGGGTGTATGAAAAGGGTATAGATGAAAGAGGGGGAAGAATTTGTTGTCATTTTTCTTAAGCTACCACTGTCAAGATCTGTGAAGGATCTGAGATGTTGCCTTACGTGTAAGCAAACTAGTTAGCCTATCACAGTATTATAGATGCTAGTAGTAGAGACTCGTAAGTCAGAAACTCCCAGGAGTCATGAGAGTCCTAAGTCAGAAACAAAGGACAGTTTATTACTCATAGTTACAGTATTATCCACATTTTTGCACTTCTTTCCTGAGCCCCAATTCCCAAAGAATGACCAGGAGGAAGGACAGGTTGTGTTACTGTACACAGTGGGTTGTATTATAGGAGTTGTATTATTAGGGCACCAGATTATTTTCTGTGGGTGGTAAACATGTTTGTTCTTTGCTCTGGAGGAGACATTATTATCCTGGAGGGGAAGCAAGCCTAACCTTTGCTCTGTGTAGAGATACTGTGTCTTCCAGGATTGTAAGCAAACCTATCCTTTGCTCTGGAGGGAGATACCACTCTGTCTTCCAAGGTTGTTTGTCTGTAGCTGAGGTGAGTGGATTGCCTGAGCCCGCGGGTTCGAGACCCACCTGGGCAGGCAGCAAGACCTCTTCTCTACAATAAATCAAAAAAATCAGCTGGGTGTGGTAGTGCATGCCTGTAATTCTGGCTACTTGGAAGGCTGAGGCGGAAGGATCCCTGGAGCCCAGCAGGTCGAGGCTGCAGTGGCCGGGAGTGGCCACTGCACTCCAGTCTGGGTGACAGAGTGAGACTCCAACTCAAAAAAAAAAGAAACATCCTTGAAAGAGATTTCAGAACAAAGGACAATTGTTGTCTCACTCACAACATATGCAGAAATGTAAGACCCGTGGAGAATTGTCTCCCAATAACCACATGCCCTACACTTCAGTTATATTTATTTTCCTCATGTCTTGCACTCTACCATATGGAAACACCTGGAAACAGTATCCTGTCTGAGTCGTTTCTGTGTTTCTTAAAGCACTTATAATGCTGCCTCAAGCTTTATAAAGGCTTAATAAAATTTATTAAGTGAATGAAAAAATGTTTTCTTTCTTTTTTTCTCCTTAATACTCTTTTATTAGCAGAAGTTTTATAAAACACATGTGCCCATTGCCATCACAACATCTTGCAGTCTAGTCTGTCCACCATCCAAGCAGACCTTGAGAAACTATTGGTGCTAACTTCCACAGTGTAAAACAGACCAAAGAATGGGAAAGTAATAAATATATTTTGAAACTTTTGGCTGCTAGGAACTTTATACCCATAGACACAGTTAATGTTCACATCATACATGCAAAGTTGATGCTTTTATACTGTGTTTTATTGTAGTGGTGGAGGTGGAAGAGAGGTGTTGCTGAGCCCAGGTGGGTAGGGAACCTGTCCATGGTCACATGACTAGTAATTGAGAGCAACATGCTTGAACTCTGTTCTTGTTATTTAATGAGTGTAGGATATGGATAAGGCTGCAGACCATAACTAAGCTCTGTTTCCAAATAAAGATGAAGGAATTGAGGGGAAGGAGAATTAATGAAACAACATGTGTAAATCACTTAACTATTATTACCCCATATAAACTCTTTCAGAACTTTCTTTCAAGGAGAATATTAATGATTTGCTATTTCTTACTTGTGAGATGTGAAGTTATTGACTTTTCACTTCTGGGCTTCGCATGTTGAGTCCTGTTTCTGTTTATTTATTTTTAAGTGTGTGTGTGTGTGTGTGTGTGTGTGTGTGTGTGTACGTGTGTGTGTGTGTGTGTGTGTGTATCAGATCTTTTATTGTAATAATTTTTTATTTTAAACATGTGGGATGCAATTCAGGGTTAGGTATACAAATCTTCATTCTGCAGGTACCCTTGTTGATAAGGTGTCCCCCTGCCCATGGCAGTTTCCCACTACTGCTACTCCTGACCCCATCCTCCCCTGGCAGTTTTCCACTACTGCCAATCCCTTTCTTATAGTGTTGTAATAGTTGTTCAGGTCTGCTTATGAGTGAGAACATGTGATACCCAGTTCTTTGTTTCTGTGATAGATCACTCAGTATTATAGTCTCTAAGTCCATGCAAGTTGTTGAGAAGTTCATAATTTTATCCTTCTTTATGGCTGCATAATATTCCATTGTGTATATGTACCACATTTTTGTCGTCCAGTTTTCTTTCAATGAGCAGCATGGTTGGTTTCATGTGTTTTGCTATTGTGAATAATGCTACAATGAACATGTACGTGTAGGTATCTTTTCCGTAGAGTGATTTGAGTTCCTCCAGTTATATTCCCAGTAGGGGGATTGCAGGGTCATATGGGAGGTCAATATTTAGATCTTTTAGGAATCGCCACACTGTTTTCCACAGAGGCTGTACTAGTTTACACACCCACCAACAGTGTAGAAGTGTTTCCTTTTTTGACACATCCTCTCCAGTATCTGTTGTTTTTTGAGTTATTGATGATGGCCATCCTGACTGGAGTTAGGTATTATCTCAGTGTGGTTTTAATTTACATTTCTTTGATGACTAGTGAGGCTGAGCATTTTTCCATGAATCTGTTGGCTGCTCATAAGTCTTCTTTTGATAGGCGACTATTCATATCTTTTTGCCCACTTTGAAATGGGGCTGTTTTTTTGGTTTTTGTTTTTGGCAGATTTGAGTTCCTTATAGATCCTAGATGTTAGGCTTTTGTCAGATATACAGTTGGCAAATATGTTTTCCCATTCTGTGGGCTGTCTCCCCACTCTCTCAATGGTTTCTTTGGCTTTGCAGAAGTTTGTCAGTTTGATGAGGTCCTGCTTGTCTATTTTATCTCTTATGGCATGGGCACTTGGAGTTTTACTAAGGAATTGGTTGCCAGTTCCAATTTCCATAAGGGTGTCTCCTGTATTTTCTAAGGTTTTATAGTTTCAGGTTTTACATTTAGGTATTTGATCCATTTAGAGTTTATTTTTATGTATGGTGATATGTAGGGGTTTTGTTTTAATCTTCTGCATGTGGTACTTTTCCCAGTACCATTTACTGAATAGATTCTCCACTCCCCAGTGGTTGATGGTGGAGGCTTTGTCGAAGATAAGTTGGTTGAGAAATTGAGGTTTTGCTTCTGGGAATCTCTATCCTGTTCTATTGGTCTATATGCCTGTTCTTGTACTAATACCAGGCTGTTTTGATGATTGTAGCTTTATAATAAAGCTTAAAATCTGGGAGCATGATGCTTCCTGCTTTGTTTTGTTTGTTTGTTTGTTTGTTTGCTGAGAATTGTTTTGGTTATTCGTGGTCCTTTATGTTTCCATATGAATTCTTATATTGTCATATCCAAGTTTGAGAATAATACTGCTGGTAATTTAATGGGTATTGTGTTAAATCTGAAGATAGCCTTGGGTGGAATGGACATTGTAACAATGTTGATTATTGCAACCCATGAGCATAGAATATTTTTCCATTTGGTTGTATCATCTTTGATTTCTTTGATCAGTGCTCTGTGGTTTTTGTTGTAGAAGTCTTTGACGTCTCTAGTTAGGAAGATGCCAAGATACTTCATTTTTTAAATGACTATTCAGAATGGGATTGTGCTTTTTATTTGGTTTTCTGTTTGTTTTATTGTTGGTGCATAGGAATGCGACTAACTTTTACACATTTATTTTGTACCCTGAGACTTTGCCAAAGTCCTTTATCAGTGCAAGGAGGTTTTTGACAGATTCTCTTAGGTTTTCGAGGTATAGAATCATGTCATCTGTAATGAGGGATAACTTAACTTCCTCTTTTCCTGTTTGAATACCGCTGATTTCCTTCTGTTTCTGATTGCTCTAGCTAGAATATCCAATATTGTGCCGAACAGAAGGGTTGAGAGTGGGCACCCTTGACTTGTTCCAGTTTTCAAGGGAAATGGTTCCAATTTCTGTCTGTTTAGCAGTGTGTTGACTGTGAGTTTCTTTTAGATGGCTCTTACTATTTTAATGTATGTTCCATCTATGCCTATATGTTCGAGTGTTTTTATCAAGAAGGGATGCTGGATTTTATCAAAAGCTTTTCCCGTGTCTAATGATATAATCATGTGGATTTTGTTTTTACATCTGTTGATGTATTTAATTGCGTTTATGGTCTTGTGGATGTTGAACCAACCCTGCATCCCAAGGATGAAGCCTACTTGGTCATGGTAGGTGATTATTGAGATGTGTTGTTAGATCCAGTTTGCTAGGATCTTGTTGAGAATTTTAGCATCTATGTTCATCAAGGATATTGAACTGTAGTTATCTTTCTTTGTTGGCTCTTTACCTGGTTTGGGTATCAATGTGATGTTAGCTTCATAAATTGATTTGGGGAGAGTTCTATTTTTCTCGATTGCCTGAAATACTTTCAATAGGATTGGTATCAGCTCCTCCTTATATGTTTTGTAGAATTTTGCTGGAAAGCCATCTGATCTAGGGCTTTTTTTTGTAGGTAGTTTTCTTTTGGCATAGTCAATTTCCTATGTTATTGGTCTATTTAGGGACATTTAAGGTCTTGATTTCTTCTTGTTTCAACCTGGGAAGATTGTGTGATGTAAGAAAGTCCTCCATTTCATTTAGGTTTTCGAGTTTGTTTCCATACAGTTGTGCATAGTAATCTTTGATAATCTTTTGTATTTCTTTGGAGTAAATTGTTACTTCATCTTTAACATTTCTGATTGTGTTTATTTGGGCTCTCTCTTTTTCTTGATCCATCTAGCTTGGGTCCATCAATCTTGTTTAATCCTTTCAAAAAATCAGCTTTTGGTTTCATTGATTTTTTTTTTTTGTATTGTATTTTTATCTTCTATGTCTCAAATTTGGGCTTTTATTTTGATGATCTAGATTCTTCTGCTGAGGTTAGGGTTTTGATGGTCTTACTTTTCCAGCTTCCTTAGGTGATTTGTTAGGCTGTTAACTTGTGGTCTTTCCATTTTCTTCATGTGTGATTGTAGAGATATGAATTTCCCTCTTAGGACTGTTTTCATGGCAGGTTTTGGTAAGATGTTTCTGCATTTTCATTTGTTTCCAGGTATCTTTTAATATCTGTTTTGCTTTCCATGTTGACCCAGGAGTTGTTCAGCATCATGGTGTTTAGTGTCTATGTTTTTGTGGGTTTGGGGGGAACTTTGTTGGTGTTGATATTTATTTTTATTCCACTGTGGTCTGAGAAGGTGCATGGTAGAATTTCAATCTTATGGAATTTGTTCATATTGATATATGGCCGAGGATGTGGTCAGTCTTAAAGTATGTGCCATGTGGTGACAAGTAGAGTGTATATTCTGAGGTTGCTGGGTGGCGTGTTCTGCAGGTATCAGTCAAGTCCATTTTGTCAAGCATCATGTTGAGGTTCCACATCTCCTTGTTGACTTTTTGTCTAGGGCTGTTAGTGGCATGTTTACGTCTCCTGCTATGGTAGTGTTAGAGTCAATATCTTTTTTTAGTTTACCTAGAAGCTGCTTTATGAATGTTGGTGCTCCGATGTTGGGTACATATATGTTTAGGATGGATATTTCTTGTTGATGGATTGAACCTTTTATCATTACGTAGTGTCCTTTGGCATCTTTTAAAATTTTTGGTAGTTTAAAGGGTATTTTGTCTGATACTAAGATTGCAACTCTTGTTTTTTGTGTGTGTTCCATTAGCCTGAAATTTTATTTCCCATCCTGTTACTTTGAGTCTGTGAGTGTCCTTTCTAGTGAGGTGAGTCTCTCGGAAACAAGATGTTGTTGCCTCATAATATCGTATCTATTTTGCCATCCTATGTCTTTTCAGTGGTACATTTAGTCTATTCACATTCAGGCTAATTACAGAGATATTTGAGTTTATTCCTGTCATAAAGTGCTTACAGAGTTTGTTGTTGTTGCTGCTGTTTGCTTATTTGTTTGTTGTCTTTCTTTTGATTTTGGGGTTAATTCATGTGTGCTTTCAATCTTTTTCCTGCATTTTCGGGAAAGGTGTTGATGTTCTTTTTTTCCTTTCTTCTATATTCAATACTTTCTTATGTGTTTCTTGTAGAGCTGGTCTGGAGGCAGTGTAAATTCTTAGGGATTGAATATCTGGGAAGGATTTTAATTCTCCATCACTGATGAAACTTAGCTTAGCTGGGTAGGTAATTCTTGGTTGAAATTGTTTATCTATAGAACTTTGATGATTGGGCTCCAAGCTCTCCTAGCCTTTGGTGTTTCTGTAGATAAGTCTGCTGCTGTTCTAATTGGTCTTCCTCAGTAGGTACCCTGACCTTTCTCTCTTGCTGCCTTTAGTGTTTTTTATTTTATACCTACTTTGTGTAGGCAAATTACTATGTGTCTAGGAGTTGGTCTTCTCATTTGTGGTCTCGCAGGGGTTCTATGAATCTCTTGTGTTTGAATGATCACATCACTTATGAGAGGAGGAAAGTTTTCTTGGATAATTTCATGGAATGTTTGTTCCAGGGTGGTCTCTGTATCTTTACCTGCCTTAGGGATTTCAATTAATCTTAGGTTTGGTCTATTGAAATAATCACTCATCTGTTGGAGGCTTTATTCTGTCTTTTTAAGCTTCTTTTCTATGTTTTTAACAGTTTGGGTTAGTTCAATATTTTGGTCCCCAAGCTCTGAGATTCCTTCTTCTGCTTGATTAATCCTGCTTTCCATGCGTATCAGTTTGTTGTTTATTTCAGTCTCTGTATTCTTTATGGCTGTTATCTCGGTTGTCAACTCCTTCATTCTTTCCTCTTGTCTCTCCTCATTTCTATTTATTTTCTCTATTAGTATTTTGATAGCTGGGTTTGTGGTTTGAGACCAGTCATCCTGGAAACTCTTCATTGTTTGAGTTCCAAAGTCTGTATTCTCAGTTGCTGACCTCCCAAGAGTCTTTGTGAAGACTCATATTCCTCCTTGGTTTTTCTTCATTTGTGTAGGTTTTCCTCCCCCTTTTTTTTACTCGTCATTAATTCTGTTGTTCAGTGATAGAGGGGTTTGCTTTTATTTTTGTTTGCTTAATCTCCTTTTCTTCCTTGTCTAGATCCTCTGGTTTTGTTCAGTTCTGAAGCTGAACTAGGGGTGGGGGCCTGTGCTTATTGCAGTTTTGAGATTTAATTAAGCAGGGAGCTATGATTCAGAAGCTACCTGTAGAGCCCACTATCTACTGACAGGTATGTGGGCCCCCTGGGACCCACTTCCCACTGCCTTACAATCTGTCCATGCAGTGGGGGTGGCTGTTTGCCCCCTGTAATCAAAATGAGATAAGAAAAGGGAAAAGAATGGGAAAAGGGAGGAGGAAGATGAAAGGGAGGTAGAGAGAGAGAAGAAGAGGGGAAACAGACAGGCGTACCAACTAATGAAGAAACAGAGAGACAAACAAAGACAGAAAAAAACAAAAAAGACAAAAACATACAGACAATTATTCAAATAAACAAATACAAACCCCCCTGTTGGTGTACTATCCCTCAAAAATACCCATATATAAATAGATAATCTAAAAGAACTTTAAAATAACAGAAACAAAGCAAGTATAGAAACATAAATAAAAACAGAAGGAAAGAAGAAAAAAGCTAAAACGAAAACAAAAACATACAAAACAAAAAAACTCACTCTCTGGCAGTTTCTGTGAGTCCAGGTTCTTTTCAGGCCTCCGTCTTAGGGAATGGCTTTGGTCTCTAGTCATTCCCTTCTGCTCTCAGCGCAGGCTGATAGGGCTGCTCTCAGTGTGGGTCAGATGCCCCATGGACTACTGTGGGTGGAGGATGGATCGGATCCAGACTCACCCTATGCGCTGCTGCTGCTGTCAAGTCTCCCACTTGGTTCTGACGAGACTGCACCTCTTCCAGCGTGGGGGAGGGGTGTCCGTCTCTCTGGGTTTGATGAGAAGATAGCCTCTGGGTCCCAAGATGGAGCCTGGGTAGAGCTGGGCGGGGCAATGCAGATCTCTGCCTGGTCCCAGGACTGAAAAGATGGTACTCATCAGCATCTCGTCACCAGCGCTGGAGTTTTATTCCAGATTTCCACGGTCTGCCTCCTCCTGCTCGTGCCCAACCTGCTGCTGCAGGTGATGGCGTGGGTGCCAAGTGATGAGGGATGGCTGTACTCTGCTGCCTCCTCTCAAAAGAGCCCCAAGAATGGCAGATGATCCTACACTCCTGGGTCTCCAATCTCAGGACAGTGAGAGGTTGCAGTCACCTCCAGAGGAAAGCCCTGGGTGCATGAACCCCTCAGATGGAAAAAATGGTTATTAGCAAATGGTTATTTCACTCACCCACCGGCACACACCCAGTCATACAGAGAGTCTTTATGGACATTCGCTTTTGCAGAGACCTGTTCTGTCGCCCTCTTGTCCAGAAGCCTAGGAAATGTTTTCTAATTGTCATAGAGTTCCCTGTATATTTCAATTCTTAATATCCTAAATACTTAAAAAATATGCAAATTATTCAGGGATTTCCCCCACCTTCTATTTTGATCTTTTTGAGCTAATTATTTTGATATAAATGAGATTTTTATACTCTCTACTCTGATACTGGCAGCTTATTTTGAAGCTTAAGTAATGGTTGTTCTGATTCAGGAATGGTGGGATGGCAAGAGTGAGAAAGCCCAAGCTTTGATATAAACTATTCATTTATGTTGGACTGAGAGTTAATGTTGGCTTTTCTTGCTTAAAATATGAATAATGAATGAGCTGTTGAATACATGTACCATGATTTCCGGTGATCATCACCATTTTAGAAGACACTGTAAAAGCATTCTTCAGCTAAGTGGTAATGCTTTTTTAAAAAACAAAAATTAGGCTTAATTTTAGGAGTATGGGCATAGCAGAGCAGTAGTCAAATGCTATAACTGAGTCAGACTGTGGACTTCTTGTATAAAAGTACAAAGTAGTGCTGGAAGGAATAAGAGGGTGAGGTTAGGAGTCAGATCTGACTGAGTGAGGGGTGGCCCATGCGTATAATTCCAGCACTTTGGGAGGCTGGATCACTTGAACCCAGCAGTTCCAGCCCAGCCTGGGCAACATGGCTAGATTTCATCACTATTAAAAATATATACATCTTTAATAATAAAGAAAGGAGTCAGATCTGAGTTTGAATACAGTGGCAGGAACTGTATCTATCTGTTCACCACTGTTTCTGACTGGCAAAGAGTGTGTGCTATTTTTTTGTTGTTGTTGCATTGGAGTCTCACTCCATCGCCCAGGCTCTAGAGTGCAGTGGCACACAGCCACCCCAGCATCGACCTGCTGGACTCTGGCGATCCGATCCTTCCTCCTCAGCCTTCCAAGTAGCCAGAACTATAGGCATGTACTACCACACCCAGCTAATATTTTATTTATTGTTGAGATGAGGTCTCACCAAGTTGCCCGGGCTGGTCTTGAACCTGTGGTCTCAGGCAATCCACTCTACTTGGCCTCCGAAAGTGCTGGAATTACAGGCTGAGCCACTGAGCCCAGACAAGTATGTGCTATTTTAATTGATGTCTGTTGAGTAATTCAGCCTCTATGAGCATAGGTAAGTCATCTTTGGTGAAGGTATGTTTTTTCATCTGTTAGTTGACAATCATCAAGCATAACTCTTGGGATGGGTTGACACAGAGATTTAAATAGGAATATATGGCATTAAGTGTAGAATCTGGCACATAGTAGACTGTCAATAAATATTTGCTGTTTGACTCCTTGGAATAACTTGTGATTCCTGGCCATATTCTGCCTAGATGTTATAGTGAGGAAAGGTCAGTTCATCTTGAGGCTCAGCTGGTTGCCAGCTCACTCACATTTTGACGGATCAGAATAACTTTATGGTTGCATCCTTTCCCCTCATTTTATTTTCTGAACCTGACACCTCCCTCTCTCTCTCCCTCTTGCTTAAAACATTCCAGTGGCCATGTAACTTTTCTCCTCCTCTGACTGTCCCTTTTCATGCCATTGTGCAGATGACCCTGTAACTAACACCTGCCCAGGTGTTCCAGAGCCCCTCAATCCCTGCCTGCCGCACTCCTGGCATGACTTCACACCATCTCATCATCATTTATCCTCCCTTTTGTTCCCCATCTGTTCAGCCAATGTTGCAACCACACTGTTCTTTCTCCAAACACACTCTATTCCACCTCATGGCTTTTGCACTTCTCAGCTTTGCTAATAACCATTTTTTCCACCAGTAACCTATTCACCCCTCAGTCTACCCTGTCCATCTTCCAAGATTTATTATAACCCACAAGTATGATGTTCTCACGAAACCTTATTCTGACTACCCCCTGCCACGTCCCTAAATTCATATGCAAGATCACCCCTTTCTGAAATCTTAAAACATTCAGTCTGTCTCCTTCAAGGGATTAAAGATCATGTGCCACATGTTGCAGTCCCTTCACCAGTAATATCTCTGAGAGGGACTTTGACTAACCCAACACTGGTATAATCCATTAAAGTACTGTTGACCACCATTGGAAGAGTTGAACCAGAGACAGCAAGAGAATTTAGGAGACTTATGATCTACAGTGTGTGTGTGGGAGATGAGGATGAGTCAACCTCTTATGCACCTCCCCTTGGGAGTCCCTCTGACAGTGGACACATAGGTTTCAGGGCCCTCATGTGGGCAACCCTGGGCTATGGGCCACCCTGTGGGTTCTGAAAGCTGTTGTTTTTTTGCTGTTTCTGTCTTAAATCTCCATGAACGCCTACACTTTCTGGCCAAGAAAGCAGATGTCTTGACTGTCTAACATAGCTTCGTATATGTGTTGGTAAAGTGATTCAAATATGACATTTAGAAAATTAAATATTTGAGCATCTTTTTCTGTGAGAGCCTGAGTGTGCTTCCGCTTATGTAATTTTTAGATTTGAGAGAAGGACATAAAACTTATGATGACAAAAAGAAACTGTGTTCCCTGTATTTTTATAATGATACTGCCTAGTCACTATTTGAATAAAATGGCATAAAAAACTATTAAATGAGTATATGATATGTAAAATTCAATAAGCATTTGTTGCATACCTTCTACTTTCTGGACACGGAATGACTTCACAGTCTGGTAGTCTGGTATATGTATGAGCCATCCCCCCACCCAGCCGGAACTGAGATACAGACAAATGAGCAAATAGTGGTAATATGGTGTAACTGATACTCGGGGTCTGGAGTAGTGTTTTGGGCTCAAGTCTTGTTTTATCCCTTGTCCCTTCTTCAGCATTCTCAATCAATAACAACAACAACAATAATAACTATGACTCATTGAGCATTTACTGTGCTTCAGCCACTTATTCTAAATGCTTTATGCGTATCAACTCATTTAATCCTCTCAAGAAGCATGCAAGATGAGTATTATTATTATTATCTCTATTTTTTTTTTTTTAAAAAGGAGGTCCAAATTTAAGTAATTCACCCTAGGGGTCTGAAATGCTGTTAAGTAAGAGTTGATGGTGGTCTGAACTAAGCAAGGAGTGGATGCTGGAGCGAAGAGGGTTTTTTTGTGTGTGTGTTTTGTTGTTGTTTCGTTTTGTTTTTAGAGACGGGATCTTATTCTGTCACCCAGCCTGGAACACATCGGTGTGATCACAGCCTGCTGTAGTCTTGAACTGCTGGGCTCAAGCAGTCATCAAAATCACCTCAAAGTGCTAGGATTATAGGGATGAACTGCCACACCCAGCCAGAAGAGGGTATGTTTGAGGAGTGGGCTGGGGAGGTAGAATTGACAGCCTGAACAGAGTAGACAGAGTCAACAGGACATTGGGATGGATGGTGAGGGAGAGGCAAGACCTGAGAGTGAGTGTGGCTTCTGGCTTGAGGGCCAGGGATTGTGGGGACAAGAGGATGGTCGTGCAGCCCACAGTCTAGAGGGTGCTGGGAAAAGAGCAGGTGCAAGGCTTGTTGGAGGAAGCTGTACCTTGAGGGAACAAGTGAGGAGGGCTGCTTGGATAAAGGTGTTTCTTTAAGTCCTCCTGGAGGTGGGGAGCCAGTGTCTTTTTTGCTGGTCTGATCTAGCTTCCATCGAACCCGCTGCAGTGCTTGGTCCACCACAGACCTTTCTTCTTCATTCTCCCTATTGCTGTCTGATTGGGGCAGCTTCTCGCTGTGTCATATGGGTGGGTGCTCCCCAAGCCCCTCCTCCTAAGACACCCACTTTTATGCTCTCTTTTGAAGGCACTAGTTTGTTTTATTTCCTGAGAAAATATCCTATAAAGATAAGATGATAGGACCAGGTGTGGTGGCTCACACATGTAATTTGACTACTTTGGGAGGCTGAGATGAGAGGATCACCAGAGCCTAAGTGTTCAAGACCAGCCTGGGCAGCCTAGTGAGACTTTGTCTCTACAAAATTAAAAAAAAAAAAAAATTAGCTGGATGTGGTAGTGCATGACTGTAGTCCCAGCTTCTTGGGAGGCTGATTTGGAAGGGTCACCTGAGCCCAGGAGGTCGAGGCTGTGGTGAGCCATGATCACGCCACTGCACTCCAGCCTGGATGACAGTGAGAATCTATCTCAAAAAAAAAAAAAAAGATAATAATACTGCAGATTTTAAAGCACGTCAGTGGAATCATTGTTGAGTTGATGCTGTTTCCTCTTTGGTTGTTTGCTAGACACCTCGTTGACATTTCCGATTCTCAGAAGTCACATGTAGAGATACACAGTGTTTATTACGTAAAGGATAAGTGGCAGCATAACACTGACAGTCTCTTGCTTCCAGTCCCCAAGACTACAACCTCATACCTTTATTCTAGGCTGCTCCTCAACCTCCATCAAGTCTGTGAACCCCCAGTATGCTTCTAGTACATGGTCTTTTTGCTTAAAAATAATAACAATAAAAATAAATGTACTGTGTGAGCCATCAAATGTATCTACATATGAAAGGACTTTTTGTAGTTAGCTCTGGTCCTTCATTCAGTCGGCTTTGCCATGGCTTTCTTCTGGGCGCCTTCTAAAGCCGTCTCTGGGCTCGATGCTGTCATTAGGATCTGCTCATTTGTCACAGTCTGATTAAAATAGTCCTCAAAAATTAAATTTTAGTTGGGACCAACTTACACCTAATCTTCTTTTCAGAAAATGAATGACTAAAAGTAATAGTAAAATTACCCAAGTCCTTCAATATACATAGGGTTTTTTTTTAGTTTAGCTTATTGAGGGTTACTGTGAGCATAAATATCTAATACTGTCCTAAACAGCAAAGACTTACTCTGCAGTTATTTAATGGGTGCATGAATGTCACTAAAATTAAATCTCATGATATTCAATACTTTCCATAGTCAATTTTACACTGGTCTGTCCTGTCATTAGTTACTTTGCTTGAGGCCAAACAAACACTACTGAGTCCTGTGATTATCGGGTGTTTATGCTGCAAACATCAGCATTGCTAATACTTGCCTATTTGCACACGGCTGTGTTCTTTCCTTTCTCTGACATCTATATTTCATGCTTTGGTCATGGAGACACCAGAGTACCTTTATTATGGTGTTTGAATTATGCATTATATAGTAAACTCTTCTTTGTTTTCTATCAAATGACTACTTTTAGTTAACATTTCATTTTATAAAATTTGCTTATGGAAATGATTAGGAAATAGAACAACATCTATTAGGAACTGAAGAGTATGGCTAGAGAATTAGGTTTTATCAGCTTGGAAGACATAATAAAGACCCTAAGAAGAAGAAAAAAGCTTAAGGAGGCTTCTGTTAGCCAGATAACAAGACTGGAAAAGTGATACCTAGGTATGCTGCTTTAAAAAAGTGTATTTCATTTTTCGTTTGAGTTTTGCTAGCAAAAAAGAATCGAGAAAATAATTTATCCACAGATTTTAGTCATCTATTTTCACCAGATTTGATGGAATTTTGAAATGAAAAATTCCTGACAGTATAAAAAGGTAAAAGTGAAAGTATTAGGATCATTTTATCCCTGCAATATTATCTTTCTGATGATAAATTTATTTCACTTTACACAACTATGAAATAATTTACCTCTAATATTTTTATTTAAAATTATTTTTAAACATTTGTATTTTAATTTTCTTAGATTTTACGTAGTTAATATTTTATTTCATTTAGCATTTAATACAGTAGCTTTTGCCATTTCATGTGTGTATGTACTCATTTGTTGCACTTCTTAATGTGAACAAATAAGTCACATGGTAGGTAATAGGGCCAAATGGTGCATGTAATTTGCCACCATCTCAATCCCATAAACATTCACTGGACTTCTACTACATGTAAAAACATGCATTCTGGATGTGACAAGGGGTACTAAAACATCACCACTGCAACTTCTGCACAGAGATGATGGTTGAAACTTCAGGAAATTCCATGAGATTGAACATGAGAAGGGGAAAAGAAAGCAGAAGAAAATGTCTGTGATCAGAACCCCAAAGATGCCTTAACTCAGGTGGCAGAAAGAGAACGAGAAGATGACTGAAGGAACAAAAACAAAAGAAGAAAGAGTCAAAGATGGAGGAACATAAGCAGGGTGGTGTATGTTTTCATCAAAGCCAGAAAAGGAAAAGGTTTCAGAGACTGGCATATTCTGAAGAAGACTGAGGAAGTTTCAGAAAAATTCAACAAGGGGGCTACGCATGGTGTCTCAAGCCTATCCTCCCAGCACTTTGGGAGGCCAAGGTAGGAGAATTGCTTGAGCCCAGGAGTTCAAGACCAGCCTGGGCAACACAGTGAGACCTCATCTCTGCAAAAAAATGAAAAAATTATCCAGGCATAGATACTACTTGGGAGGCTGAGGTAGAAGGATCGGTGGAGTCAAGGAGGTCAAGGCTGGGGTGAGTTGTGATCATGCCACTGCACTCCAGCTTGGGTGACAGGGTGAAACCCCAAGTCAAAAAAAAAAAAAAAATCCCGGAGCTTCAACTATTATCCCTCCCTCCCTCAAGGCCCTGGGAACCACTGATCTTTTACTGTCTCCAGAGTTTTGCCTCTTCCAGGAATCATATAGTATGTATTCTTTTTAGACTGGCCTCTTTCACTTAGTAACATATATTCAAATGTCCTTCATGACTTTTCATGGCTTAATAGTGCATTTCTTTCTATCACTGACTAATGTTCCTTTGGATGGATGCACCAGAGTTTGCCTGTTCACCTGCTGAGGGACATCTTGGTTGTTCCAAGTTTTGGCAATTATGAGCAATATTTTCAAAAGAATGTTTTCAAGCAATTTGGATATAAATATTGATAATGATGTCATGTATCCACAAATAATAGTGACAGAAATTATTAGAAAGAATAAAATGCTTCAAAGGTTCATTTGATGTCTAGAAAATGGCAAAAGTACTTTTGATAGAAATTATAATCATACTGTATATTCCATAACCATGAAGTTATAAGTTATACCTAAAAATATAATCATATACTTATCTATGTTATATAGTATTTGCATTAGTGCTCCTCAAAGTAGACTGTGAACTTCTTCTTAAACATCTGGGTCAAGATCAGAAACCCTTACCAGAATACAAATGAACTCACCACATTCTTCCTCGAGAAAAAATTCCTGTGAAACAATGTCCATCAAACTAGAACAATGTGTCATGATGTAGTTGATTTGCATTCTACAGCTCATCAGCATGGATAGTTAACAAGCATTTCTCAGACTGGCACTGGTTCATGGACCACACTTTCAGTAGCACCAATCAATAGATTTATACATTATCCCTTAGAGTTTGCCTTCCTTTTCCAACACTCTAGTGAAACCACCTTGTTGAATTTTTCTTTTTAAATTTTTAAAAATTTTTATCTATTTTTTGTTTGTTTGTTTGTTTGTTTGAGTCAGCATCTAACTCTGCCACTTGGCTGGAGTGCCATGGCATGATCATGGCTCACTGTATTCTCAGCCTCCTAAGCTCAGATGATTCTCCTGCCTCAACCTCCTGAGTAGCTGGGACTACAGGTGCACATGTGGTATTTTTTTGATTTTTTTGTAGAGACCAGGTCTTGCTATGTTGCCCGTGCTGGTCTCAAGCTCCTGTTGGGATTATAGACATGAGCCACTGTGCCCAGTCAGGAAGGTATTTTTGTTTTGTTTTGTTTTATGCTGATGCGAACAATGTTTTTTTCTTTTTTTCAATTTTGTTTTATTTTAAAGTTATCAGGTGCAAGTCAGGATTGCGTACCTAAGTGGTTTAGGTACAGGTGAAGTTTGGATCTTCCCACTGGACTTCACTTCGCCTGGGTTAGAGTCAGGCACCCTTATTGATGTTATGTACCCCCACCTTCTCCCCAGCAGTGTCCTACTACTGCCAATCCCTTTTCTGAAGTATTAATGATAGGTGTTCAGGGTCCATTTATGAGTGAGAGCATGTGGTACTCAGTTCTTTGTTTCTGTGATAGATCACTGAATATGATAGACTCCAAATTCATCCAAGTTTTAGCCAGGGAGTTTTTAAGACAGTGAAACTACTCTGTACGATACTGTAATGGTGGACACATATCATTATATATTTACAAAAACTCATAGACTATACAATACCAGGAGTAAACCCCAATGTTAACCATGAACTTTGGTTGACAATGATGTGTCAACGTTGGTTCATTGATTTTGCCATACTGATGAAACGTGTTGATGGAGTAAGCTGTGCCTGTAGAGGGGGAAGGAGCAATATGGAACTCTCTCTATTTTCTGCTCAAGTTTGCTGCGAATCCGAAACTAGTCTAAAAAATAAAATGTATTAATTAAAATTTTCAAAATGAAAGAAAATATAGTACAGATATCTCACAGCTGTCTCATAATTGCTTTTATTGTTTTGGGGAACTTTTTTTGTTTTTTTGAATCGAAGTATTGCTCTGTGGTCCAGGTTGGGGTGCAGTAGCATGATCACAGGCACCTCAGTCTTGACCTGCTGGGCTCAGGTGATCCTTTCATCTCAGCCTTCCAAGTAGCTGGGATTACAGGTACACGGCACCATGTCTTGCTTTTTTTTTTTTTTAATTGTAGAAATGAGATGTTGCCATGTTGCCCAGGCTGCTCTCGAACTCCTGAGCTCAGGCAGTCCTCTAACCTTAGCCTTCCAAAGTGCTGGGATTATAGGCATGAGCCACTGCACCCAGCCTGATCTTTGTTTTGAAGTTGTGTGTTTCAAAGAATAACAGAAGTAAATATTTTTAGATGGAGAGTAGCACTCTGAAGATGATTGGACTGGTTCTTCTATTAAAGAGTATCACCATTTGTTGGGAGCCGGCCACGGAGGCCCACTGAGCATTAGGGATCAGGAAGGGCCATTGACCCCGAGACCACTAGGATGCATTAGGGAGCTATTGACCCCTTTTCCTCCCCCTTTCTACTCAGCACTAACCAGATTAAACTCCTGTGAGCTCAAAACATAGAAACTCTGAGATCAGAACTAACACAAGCTAACTTTAGAAGCTCATTGCTCCCATTCTTCCACAAACTGCAGTTTTGGCTTTCACACAACTTATAATTCAAACTCGTGTCACATCTAAGAGCCTTAGTATTGGTCACAGGCTCCTGGGTCATGATCTTAGGATTTATTGAAGGTGTAAATTGTAGAATACAGTTTTAGAAGACAGCCATTTTGTTGAAAGAATGCGGCTGGGTTACTTGCAGGTAGCCCACTGTGAACTTTAGACTGGGCCACATTCCAAACATTCTGGGATGGGCCACTTTCGTTTGTAAAGTAAATACTTAAGATTCTATAGAATTGTTTAACTTGACATAAATCAATCAGCTTAGGATGAAAAAGGTTTATAGAATATGTCAGTCACAGATTAGGTTATCCTTTGTTATAGGATTTTAAGATTATCATATGAAAAGGGTTTAAAGGCAATCATTGATTAAGTTTCATGGATTAAGGTTTCTGGTGGGTGGGGGCCGCCCCTCCCACATCTGACTTTGTGTATAAAAGACCCGTTGTAATTCCCAATAGACACACACCGCTTCTGCACTAGACCGGAGTCCAGTCTCTTTCTTTCTCTCTCTTTTTCTTTCTTCTTCCCCCCAATTGCTGACACCATCTCCACCTTTGGGGTACCCTGAACCCGGCTGGAGCTGGTCCCCGGCAAGTGGCGCCTGCATCATAGTGGTCTCGGGATCAATGGCCCTTCCTGATCCCTAACACTCAGTGGGCCTCTGTGGCCGGCTCCCAACAACCATTCATTTAGACAGTGTGTTGAGCACCTGAATATGCAGAGAATTATACTGACACTGATGCAAGAGGGAAAAAGAAATAGGGCATGGTGTGAGTCTTGGATCTCCAAAGAAACTGAAGAAAGAGGAATAGATGGCAGATAGATCAATAGGTGACTAGATTGATGATTGTCTTTAAGGAATTGGCTTGCATAATTATGGAACTGAGAAGTCCTTGGATTTACAGTTGGCAAGTTGGAGACCCATGATAGCCAGTGGTATAGTTCTAGTCCAAGGCTGAAGGCTTGAGAACCAGGAGAGCTGTTGGTGTGCATTCCAGTGAGTCTGAGTCCAAAGGTAGCAGAAGAGTGTCCCAGCTTGGAGACAGGCAGAAAGACATAATTCTCTTTTACTCAGCCTTTTATTCTATTTAGGGCTTCAACCAATCATATGAGGCCTATTGATATCAGGGATGGCGATCTGCTTTACTGTGTCTAACAATTCAGATGTTCATCTCATCTAGAAACGCCCTCACAGACACACCCAGAAATAACGTTTAACCAAATATCTGGGCACTACATAGCTCAGTCAAACTGACACATAATGATGATAGACATTCTGTCTGCTCTCAAAGAACTTAAAATATGTAGGAAGGTAAAGCACCCACACAATTAATAATCAAAGGCAGAATAACATAAAAACATGTAATCAGAATCTCACCCTTTTGAAAAGTCAAGCTTTTATAAGAGCTCTGAGCTTCCTTTGATGATGTACGCTATATGTCACTCTTCTGTGACACCTTTTCCTTTTGGAGCTTCCTGCCACCTAACTCTCCAGGGTCTTTTCTAGCACCCTAGCACTCTGTGCAAATCTCACTTACTTGTTTCCTCTTACATTCATTCATTCAATTGTGTTCAGAATGAATTTGAATTCCTTCATTCAAATGTGTTGACTGCCCGCTATATTCCATGCATTGTTCTAGATTGTGTGATACAGCAATTTATACATTACATTACAAGAGATACAATAATGTACACAACAGACAAAATTCTTGTCTTTATGGCTCTTCTTTGGAGGAGTTTTTAGCTTTGTTGTTAGCTTACACTAGCAACCCTGGGTATTTTTCTCATGACCAAGAAGATTAAGGAACATGGACACCAAAAGGTTGAGTGAAAGAAGGAGTTTATTAAGCAACAATGTACCCCAGAAAAGAGAGGGGATCCTAAATGCGTTACTGGTATTAAGAGTTTGTTTGTGGTCTTATCTTATTTGGGGAAAGACTTTTTAAGTTTATATTTTGTCTGCCCCTTATTTTCTGAGATTGTTTTTATTGTGTTTGTGGGTTTTTGTCTAAAGTTACTCTATCACAAGTATCACAGAAAAGTCTACTGGGGGAAGTCATGAAACCACAATGTAAATGCTGTGTTAATGATATTATAATAAGCTAAGGTTAAGTAAGGATATTTAGTTATTGTGCCTGCGTTTCAGTAGGAAAAAGTTTCTTTAAGCAGTACATCCTGGGTTGAGAGGATGTTGAGAGGATGCTCTCAACCTCATTAACCACATTTTCAGCTAACAGTTACATAACTGGGATGGTGTAGGGGCATTCTCACAGGTGCTATTTCTCCTTGAGATCTTCCCTGTCTATCTGCCTAACCAGCTTCTGACTATCTCCTGTCTCATTTCCATCCTAGTTGGATAAGGATGACTATAAAAAAATAGATAAGGTAATATGAAGTTTGTCTAATAGGCTGTGGAGAACTGTAGAGCTGGGCAAGGTAGACAGTTCTGGTTATAATAAGCTAAGGTTAAGTCAGGATATAATGGTTGTGGGAAGTGCTACTTTATAATGGGGTGGTCTGGGAAGCCCCACTGGTAAGTGAAGGAGCAAGCCATGTACCAACGTTCTGATGAAATGAACAGCAAGTTGGAGGTACTAGTCATGTTTGTGATCAGCAGGGAGGCTGATGGCTAGAGAGGAGTAGGAGCATGTGAGACTGGATCACAGGACCACTTTGTCAGCTGTGATCAGGGTTTTGGTTTTCGCTTCTAGCCAGATGGGAAAACCTTGGATGATTTTGACAGACATGACATTTTCTGATTTACGTTTTGAAAAGATAATCCCCTAGCTCCTGTAGGAGATTATTCAAGTAAGACAGGAACAAGTGATGGCCTGTATGGGGATAACTGGACTGGAGGTGGTAAGGATGATTGGATGTATTTTGAAGGAGGAGCCCCGGGAATCTGCTGGTAAACTGTCCATGGAATGTGAGAGAAGGAGGTGTCATGGCAGACCCCAAGGCATTTTCCCAAGGCCCTGGAGACATGAAGGTATTATTTTTGGGGATTAGGAAGATTCGTTTTGCAATCATTTGGGCATGTTAACAGCAAACTATAGGTTTTACCCAGACTAGTGATCTAGTCATTTGTACACCTGTTTTTTCCCCTACAAGGTTCAGAGTTTCCTGAGGAAGAAGGTTTTGGTCTTCATAACAGGATCTTGTTCACTTTGTTCCTCCTTGTCTGTCATAGTGCCTCACACAGGCTCAGTGAGTTTTAAGAAATGAGCATGGTGACTTTAATACAAAGAGGGGTCCAGGTGACTTTAATTGCAATTTTGGGGTCCAGATAGGGTATATATGCAGAGCTGTGTTTCTGGTTTATATACTGACTCCCATGACTTTGTGTATTAGCCTTATGACCAGTGATACTCTTGACTAGGAGTAGGGTGTTATTCTTGGCTCCGGAGTCATACAAAGGTCTTCCATCTTTGTGGGAGTGAAATACTGGGTGAACTATCAGTGTTTTTATGTGCAAGACATGGTGCCAAACCAAGAGCTGGTGTGTAAACACTAGCTGGAAGCCACTTCTAGCCCCAAAGGGGCCAAAGCACGCACACTTCAACAGCAAATCGGAGTGTTAGAATAACATCAGTAATATCCACCAGTAAACACTCATTTGATTCCTAAAACAGCCCTTGAGGTAGGTGTTTTAATCCCCAGTGCATAGGTTAAGAAACAAGCCTCATGACAGGAACTAAGTTGCAGAGTTTTATATATTTAAGTGCTGGCTACCTCAGAGGAGAAATTAAACTTTTTTCAGTCTCCTAGAGGATCTAGCAAAGTGCCTTGAGTATAACGTCATAATTAATGCCTTTGCTGAATTAATTAGTGAATAAATGAGTGGTTTTTGAAGAATTAATTTAAAAAACATTGGATTGAGGTTTTCTGTGGGGCTTCTTGGAAGAAGAGGCCCTTACCCAATAGTGAACATTTTGGGAGTTTTCTCCAGGCTGGGGAGACATTAGGTAGCCCTGGAGACAGAGGGCAAGTAGAAGAGAGTAAGGATAGTTTATCCTGTGTTGTGGCAACTGTTGTGCTTATTCTCTCTGATTTTATCCCGATAGTAACCCCACGTGAGAGTTACAAATTAAGATGGAAAGAGGTCTGGGAAGTGTCCTAAAGTCTAGTGGCATGCAAGCTGTGGAGGAGCAGTGCAGACCTAGCACTGGCACTCCCAAAGCCCATGTTTCATCACTTTGTTTCCCACCATGACACATGTGGCTTTATCCCCTGCACTCCACTGGTAATGTGGGATGTGTCCTGCCATGAGTTATTTCGTGGTTAGTTAACCCTGAAAGCAACACCAGGATGAAAGGAACTGCCTAAACTCTTCGAAGCTGCTGTGCACTTGATTCCCTGACATGCTACTGTGGTTCCCCTGGTTGCCTCCAGTGGTGGGAGTGTAAACTAGGACAGCCTCTGTGGAAATCAGTGTGGTGATTCCTAAAAGTTCTAAAAATTGACCTTCCATATGACCCCGCAGTCCCCCTACTGGGAATATACCCGGAAGAACTCAACTCACTCTATGAAAAAGATACCTGCACATGTATGTTTATTGCAGCATTGTTCACAATAGCAAGAACATGGAACCAACTGTGCTGCCCATCAAAAGAGGACTGGATTAAAAAAATGTGGTGCATATACACAATGGAATATTACATAGCCACAAAGAAGAACAAAATCATGAACTTTGCAGCAACCTGGATGGAATTAGAGCTTATAATACTAAGTGATCTTTCACAGAAACAAAGATCTGAGTATCACATGTTCTCACTCATAAGTGGACCTGAATGACTACCATAATACTATAAGAAAAGGATTGACAATGGCGGGGAAACTATGGGGGGGGTACAAGGGAGTTGGTAATGGTAGTTGATATCTGCCTGGGGAAGGGGGAACACACCTCATCAATAAGGGTACCTTCACAATGAATATTTGTATACCTCACCCTTAACCCCACAATTTTAAAATAAATTTTTTAAAAAATGTAATCTAGCTTAAGAACAAAAAAGTGATCAGACATGGTGGCTCATACCTACAATCCCAGTACTTTGGGAGGCTGCGGTGAGAGGAATGCCTGAGCTCAGGGGTTTGAGACCAGCCTGGACAACCTGACAAGACCTCATCTCTACAAAAAATTTAAAAAATAAAAAAATCAGCTGAGTGTGGTGGCATGCATCTATAGTTCCAGTTGCTTGGAAAACTGAGGTGGAAGGATCACCTGAGCCCAGAAGGCTGAGGCTGCAGTAGCTGTGAGCATGCCACTGCACTCCAGCCTGGGCGACAGGGTGAGACTCTGACTCAAAAAAAAAAAAAAAAAAAAAAAAAGAGAGAGAGAGAAAGAGAAGCAGTAGTTTTAAACTTAAACCAATCTAGTTTATAACATCTCTGTTCAAATCTTTTCTGACTGTGTATGTTCTTGGGCAGATGACTTAATGTAACTGTTTTATTTTCTCTTGAATTGTCATCTCATGGGGCTGATGTGGCAATTAAATGAGATAATAAATGTCAGTGCAAACTAAGTGTCTGAAACATATGAGATGTTAAATTGATGGTTTACTAGTATTGGTGACAATATTTTTTTTCAAGCACAGGAGAGCAGAGTTTTGATAAAATCAAAATTATGTTAGTAATATTTTTAAAAGCTACTCAGCAAATACAATTTTCATACATTTTGTCTATATTTTTATTTATTTATTTATCTGTTTATTTGTTTGTTTTTTGAGTTGGAGTCTCACTCTGTCACCCAGACTGGAGTGCAGTGGCTGCTCCCGGCCACCGCAGCCTCAACCTGCTGGGCTCCGGCGATCCTTCTGCCTCATCCTTTCAAGTAACTGGAACTACAGGCGCACGCTACCACGCCTGGCTCATTTTGATTTATTGTAGAGATGAGGTCTCACTCTGTCACCTAAGCTGGAGTATGGTGGCATGATTATGGCTCACAGCTCTCCTGGGCTCAGGTGATCATTTCACCTTAGCGTCCCAAGTAGCTGGAACTACAGTTGTGCATCACCACACCAGATTTATTATTATTATTATTATTATTATTTTGTAGAGACAAGGTCTCACTATGTTGCCCAGGGCTGGTCTCAAACTCTTGGGCTCAAGCCATCCTCTCATCTTGGCCTCCCAAAGTGCTGGGATTGCAGGCGTGAGCCACTGGGGCCGGACAATTTTATCTACATTTTAGATTCCCATATTTCTTTTATTTTGAGATAGTTTTTCCCAAGGCTCTACTTTTCAGATGTAAATGTTTAATGTTTTAGCATGTTCCCAACTCTCCAGGCACCCAAAACTCTCTTCACTATTACTTCTTTAAAAGATTTACTGGTTACACTGCTGCTTCTGTTTTAATTTACAATCCAGCATTTGCATAAATGTAACTTTAAGTGTTTGGAAAGTTGTGTATGGGATTTAAACATGCAAGTGAGATGTTCCTTTGCTTTATATATTATAAAATGGGGAATTTGTGTGTGTCTTGCTGCTGTTGTGCTAATCTACTGTTTTGAGCATAATTTATTTGCCACTCTTTTTTTTTTTTTTTTTTTTAGCAGTGCCTGAAATGGCCCAGCCTAGCCACTGGATTTTTCCCTATTTGATGGAAGTGGAGCGGGTGGGTTCTTCCTGAATGGTGGAAGGAAAGTCTACCTATATTTCATACTCAAACAACCCACCAAAACATTAGACTATTTCATATTTAAGAGCAGTTTAAACATGTTTGAGGAATTTCTTTTCTCCCCCTTTCTTATAAAAATCTTTGTTTGTTTGTTTTTTGAGTCAGAGTCTCACTCTGCCACCCAGGCTGAAGTGCAGTGGCACATTCATGGCCACCAGAGCCTCCACCTGCTGGGCTCAGGCAATCCTTCCGCCTCAGCCTTCCAAATAACTGGAAACACAAGCACACGCCACCACACCCAGCTAATTTATTTTTTTAATTTATTTTAGAGACAAGGCCTCATCTGTTTGTCCAGGCTGATCTTGAGCCCCTGGGCTCAGGCAATCCTCTCACCTCTGTCTGCCTCTCAAAATATTGGGATTACAGATGTATGCCACCACGCCTGACTCCTATTTGTTTTATTTTTTGAAAAATCTTTAATAAAAGTTGATCCTTGCAGAACAAGTTATAAAAGTCACAAACTCAAATTCCTGCCACTCAGGCAGGAGAAGTAGAGCAGGCTGCGTGGAGTTCTTGGAGGGCTGAGAGCAGGACACAACACAGAGGGACGGCACTGGCTGTTGACCTGTGGGGTGCAGGCTTGATTGCGACTTCTGGGCCTTAATTCAAGTGTCTCAAAAATGTAGGTGGCGATTTTAGTCTGAGTGTAATTTGCATTCCCCTTGAGAGAGCTTTGGTACTAGCTCTGGGAACTGAAAGGCGTTGTCAGGAGAGGGCCTCTGGGGACTGAGGGGTGTTGTCAGGAGAGGGCCTCACACAGACACTGCTGTGTCTCCAGACTGCAGCCTAGAGGACTGTGGGGGCTTCTGTTCAGCCTCATACATGAGAAAGCAAAATAAATAAACTGAAATGGCCCAGACTAGCCACTGGATTTTTCCCTAGACTTAAGGGAGAGAAAAGGATCAGACACTGCTAAAACAACAACAACAATAACACAAAAGAACAAAACAGAAATGCCATCCTAGTGGAGTGGGAGGAAGAACAGTGTTGGGACATGATACAGTTATCATATATGCCATGATTTCATTTCTAGGTCACTTATCTCTTGTCTATCCAGTCCACCTTAAATTCTATTAGGTCTGTACTTGAGGTCATATAACAAAATGGCTGTTTTTTTAGAATAGGTGATATTTTCTTCTTTGAATGCTACAAAAGATTATAACTGAAAATAATAAGAATCATATCTTCATATTTAAGCAAAAGTCAGTTTCAAGAAGCTTTCGATAAATCACCTAGAGATACCAGTGAGTTCTGTCCTAATTGTTGGAATGAGATAAGCTTTCTATTAGTGATGACAATTATTAATTACTCATCGCAAAGTATATGTGTGGTGGGAACAAATCTAAAAGCTATAATAAAAAGAAATTTGTAGGCCAGGTGCAATGACTTAAGCCTGTAATCCCAGCACTTTGGGAGGCCGAGGTGAGGGGATTGCCTGTGCCCATGGGTTCTTGAACAGCCTGGGCCACTTGGCGAGATCTCATCTCTACAATAAATCAAAAATTAGCCGGGCATGGTAGCACGCACCTGTTGTTCCGGCTATTTGGAAAGCTGAGGCAGAAGGGTCGCCTGAGTCCAGTGGGTCGACGCTGGGATGGCTGTAAGCATGCCACTGCACTCCAGCCTGGGTAATGGAGTGAGACTCCAACTCAAAAAAAAAAGAAAAGAAAAGAAAGGAAATTTGTGCATTTTTATGTATTAAAAAGTCACTTTAAATGGGCAAAGAAAACTCAAATTATAAAAGTGTTTCATTCTCTTGCCACAGTTCTTTTTGCTTTTTTGTTTTGTTTTGCTTTTGAGTTGGGGGTCTCATTCTGTCACCTAAGATGGAGTGCAGAGACACAATCACAACTCAACACAGCCTCGACCTCCAGGGCTCAGGCAGTCCTCCCACCTCACCCTCCCAAGTAGCCAGGGCTATGGGTGTGAACCACTATGCCCAACTTTTTTTTTTTTTGTAGAGATGAGGTCTTGCTATGTTGTCTATGCTGGTCTTGAACTTGGGTTCAAGCAATCCTCCCACCTCAGCCTCCCCAAACTGTTGGGATTGCAGGCGTGAGCCACCAGGCCTGGTCCACAATTTTTAAAAACCTTATAAACTCATCCAAAACCTAACTCAATATCATTTTTCACAGAATTAGAAAAATAATTCTAAAATTCATATGGAACCAAAAAGGAGCTTGAGTAGCCAAAGCCATCCTTAGCAAAAAGAAAAAAGCTGAGTGCATCACATTACCTGATTTCAAAATTATACTGAAAGATCATAATTACCAAAACAGCATGGTACTTGTACATGAGCAGACACATGGACCAATGGAACAGAATAGAGAATCAAGAAATAAACCCCAATACGGCAACCAACTGATCTTCGACAAAGCAGGCACAAACTTACGCTGGGGAAAGGACATCCTATTCAACAGATAATGATGGGGAAATTGTATAGCTATATGCAGATAATTGAAAGACTCAGTAAGGAAAGTGCAAAATGCAGTGGAAAGTTTCAGTGGTACACTGAACCAGGTTAAAAAAAAAAAATCTCAGAACTTGTAGACAAGGCTTTTTGAATTAACCCAATCAGACAACAATAAAGAAAAAAGAATCAAGAGAACAGAGCACAGTCTCCAAGAAATATAGTATTATATAAAACATCCAAACCTAAGAATCACAGATATTCCTGAGGAGGAAGAGAAAAGTACAGGTTTGGAAAACCTACTTGAGGAAATAACTGAGGGAAACTTCCCTGGCCCCACCAGGGATTTAAACTTTCAGATACAAGAACCCCAAAGAACTGCTAGAAGATTAATTGCAAAAAGATCATCCCCAAGGTATATAGTCATCAGGTTATGCAAAGTTAATGTGAAGGAAGGATTCTAAGAACAGTGAGGCAAAAGCATCAAATGACTTATAAAGGTAAACCTGTTAGTCTGGCAGCACTCTTCTCAGCAGAAACCCTACAAACCAGAAGGGATTGGGGCCCTATCTTCAATCTCCTCAAACAGAATAACTGTCAGCCAAATATTTTATATACTGTTAACTAAATTTCATAAGTAAAGGAAAAATAAAGTCTTTCTCAGACAAGCAAATGCTGAGAAAATTTGTTACTACTAGACTGGCTCTACAAGAAATACTCAAAGGAGTTATAACTATGGGGGGGAAAGATCAAAATACACCAATAGAAAAACGTGGGAAATTATAAAGCTCACAGGGTTTGTGGAACACTAACATGAGAGAGGGAGAGAGAGAGAAGAAAACCAACTGGGTAACAGTCAACATGAGGAATGGAGCAACACCTTACCTAACATTACTAACCCTGAATGTAAATGCGCTCAATGCACCACTTAAAAGATACAGATTGGTAGAATGGATGTACACACACACACACACACACACACACACACACACACACACACACACGCATACAACCCAATTATATGCTGGCTTGAAGAGACCCACTTGACATACAAAGACTCACATAGACTGAGGGTGAAAAAAATATTCCATGCAAATGGAAACCAGAATGAGTAGGAGAAACCATTTCTGTATCAGACAAAACATACTTTGAAGTAACAACAACAAAAAAAGACAGGGGAGGTCGGGAAGATGGCAGCCAAGCCAGTCGGACTATGCGAGTTCCCATGTGAGTGAGTGAGTGTAGAGAAAATTTTGTGTACGTGCTGGTGAGTGAGTGGGCGTGTGAGTGGCTGACGGAGTGAGGGCTAGGGAGCTAGTGGCCAGGGCTCTCCTGGTGCAGCGGCTGGTGCCACAGGTGCTGGGCTTGGACCCTTGTGATTCCCGGGACACAGAAGCTGAGTACCATTTTCTTTTTCTTTTCTTGCTTCTTCTTTTTTTTTTAATCAACAAAACCCAAAAAGAAAAGGCTGGAAGAGGCTGTCTAAGTGGAGACTCATGAGCAAGTGGCCAGGCCCATGGTGCAACAGCTGGTGCTGCAGCTTTTATGCTCTTCCCAGGTCGCATAAGCTGAGCAACATTATTATTATTATTTTTAAATGGACAAAAGCGGCAGGAGAAAATATCGCCTCAGTCTCTCCCTCACCTGTGCAGCAGGAGAGAGACTGCTGGCTCCTGGCTTTGCCTCACCATTTCAGTGCCTGGCAGGGCACTGGCAGCAGGGGTTGCAGAGGGAGTCCAGAGACCAAGTCCCACGGAAGAGGATAAGAGAGGCACCCCACCACCATCTTGAAGGCAGGGCAGGAAAGTGCTCCGACTCGTTCACCACGGAACAGCAGACCCAATCTCTGTGACTGATGGATCAACTACTCAGGGATTGATAGTAACTCAGAGGGAATATCCTGAAAGCACAAACTTACGAGGGATCTGACAAGTGCTGAGTTCCAGGCACCTCACCCCCTGCCCTGATCCAGCCATGGGACAAAGGGTGTGGCCAGAGAAGGACAAGGAAGAACTCCAAAGAGGTCAGTGGAGATAAATAACAAGATGACAAGCATGGGAAACAATTAATCTAGCTGAAGAAAGCGTCTCAGAACTTGAAGATCAGAACATGGAATTGACCTGATCTGTAAAAAAAAAAAAACATAGAAAGAAGACTCAGAAAGAAAGAACAAAGCCTACAAGAGATGTGCAATTATATCATGAGGTTGAACCTATGCCTGATTGGTATCCCAGAAGAAGAAAGGGAAATGGAGAACAACCTGGATCCAAGCTCAGCTTCATCAGTGATGGAGGTTTAAAATCCCAGACATCCAATCCCTAAGAGATTATGCAGCTTCCAGACCAGCTCTACAGAAGATACTTTAAAAGGTATTAAGCACAGAAGAAAGAAGAAACCGAATGACCACACACTTCCCAAGAGAACAGCAGAGCACATAACCAACAGAGAATACAGTGCAACAAGAAACTTGAAAACACATACATGTATTAACCCCAAAGCCAAAAGAAAACAAGGAAACAAAGAAAAAACTTTATAAGAACCTCATGACTGCAATAAGCAATCACATTTCAATAACGAACCTGAAGGTGAATGGACTAAATGCAATGGAGAATTTTCTGACATCACACAACCTCCCCACATTGAAACAAGAAGACACTGAGACACTAAATAGACCAATAACAGCCCAGGAAATTGACTCTGTCATACGAATACTACCTACCAAAAAAGCCCTGAACTGGATGGCTTTCCAGCAGAATTCTACAAAACATACAAGGAGGAGCTGATAACAATCCTACTGAAAGTATTCCAGGCAATTGAGAAAGATAGAATTCTCCCCAAATCATTTTATGAAACTAACTTGATACTGATACCCAAACCGGGTAAAGATCCAACAAAAAAAGAGAACTACAGGCCAAAATCCCTTATGAACATAGATGCAAAAATCCTTAATAAGATTCTAGAAAATTGGATCCAAAAACACATCTCAGAAATCATCCACCTTGACCAAATAGGCTTCATCACCAGAATACAGGACTGGTTCAACATTCACAAGACCATAAATGTCATTAAATACATCAACAGATGTAAAAACAAGAACCACATGATTGTATTATTAGATGCAGAAAAAGCTTTTGATAAAATCCAGCATCCCTTCTTGATAAAAACCCTCAAACACCTAGGTATAGAAGGAACATACCTCAAAATAATAAGTGCCATCTACGATAAACCCACAGCTAACATATTGCTAAATGGACAGAAACTGGAAACGTTTCCCCTAAAAACCAGAACAAGACAAGACTGCTCACTCTCACCCCTCTTGTTCAACTTTGTATTGGAAGTCCTAGCTCAGGCAATTAGACAAGAGAAGGAAATCAAATAAGAAAAGAGGAAGTCAAGTTATCCCTCTTTGCTGATGATATGATCCTATACCTTGAAAATTCAAGGGAATCTGTCAGAAACCTGCTTGCACTGATAAAGGACTTTGGCAAAGTCCCAGGGTACAAAATGAATATGCATAAGACATTTGCATTCCTATACACCAACAACAAGCAGGCAGAGACTCCCCCCCAAAAAAGTATCAATGACAAAAAAAAAGTTGTTCCTTGAAAAAATAAACAAAATGGATAGACCACTAGCTAGATTAATTAATAAACAAAGAGAGAAGATTCAAATTAGCTCAATCAGAAATAAAAATGGAGGCATTAGAACTGATAACACGGAAATACAAAAGATCACGTGAGATTATTATGAATGCCTCTATACAAACAAACTTCATATTCTAGAGGAAATGAATAAATTCTTGGAAACATACAACTCCCCAACCTTGAATCAGGAAGAAATTGAAACTTTGAACAGAACAAGTAGCGAGATTGAATTAAAGTCTCCCAACAACAACAAAAAAAGTCCATGACCTGACAGACTTATAGCTGAAATCTGTCGGACTTTTAAAGAAGAACTAGTATTGATTTTACTGAAACTATTCCATAAGATTGAAAAGGAGAAACTTTCCTTAACTCATTCTGCAAAGCCAGAAACACAACAAAAAAGGGAAAATTATAGGCCAATGTCCCTGTTGAACATAGATGCAAAAATCCTCAACCAATACTAAAAAAAATTCAACAGCACATTTTTAAAAATTTGCCATGATAAAGTGAGTTTTATCCCAAAGATGCAAGAATAGTTCAACAAATACAAGTCAATAAATGTGATTCACCACATAAACAGAATTAAAGACAAAAATCATATGGTCATTTCAATAGATGCAGAAAAAGCAGTTGACAAAATCCAGCACCCCTTCATGATAAAAACCACAGGCAAAGTAGGCATAAAAGGAACATTCCTCAAAGTAATAAAAGCCATATATGATAAACCCACAGCCAATGCCATCCTGATGAATACATTCCCCCTCAGAACTGGAACAAGGCAAGGATACCCACTTTCACCACTCCTATTCAACATAGTACTGGATGTCCTAGACATAACAATTAGGCAAGAGAAAGAAATAAAGGTGTCCTAATTGGGAAAGAAGAAATCAAACTATATTGGTATGCTAACGATATGATCTTATTCCTGGAGAATCCTAAAGACTCCTCCATTAGACCCCTGGACTTGATCAATGAATTTAACAAAGTCTTAGGATGCAGACTCAACACACACAAATCAGTAGCACTGCTATACACCAATAGAAACTAAGCTGAGAATTAAATCAAGAACTCAGTTTTATTTATGACAGCCGCTAAAATAAAAGCTAAAGTACCTAGGAATATACATAACCAAGGAGGTGAAAGATCTCTACAAGGAGAACTACATAACACTGATAAAAGAAATTGTAGAGGACACAAACAAATGAAGAAACATCCCATGCTCGTGGATTGGAAGAATTAACATTAAGATGACCATATTACCCAAAGTAATCTACAGATTCAGTGCAATCCCTATCAAATTATCAATGTCATTTTTCACAGAATTAGGAAAAAAATCCTAAAATTCATGTGGAACCAAAAAAGAGCCAGAATAGTCATAGCAATTCTCAGCAAAAAAATAAAGTTGGAGGCACCACATTACCTGTTTTCAAATTATACTAAAAGGCCAAAACAACATAGTAGCCAAAACAACATAGTACTGTTACAAGAGCACACACATGGATCAGTGGAACAGAATAGAGAATCCAGAAATAAACCCAATAAACCAATTGTTATTTGACAAAGCAGACAAAAACATGCACTGGGGAAAGGACACTCTATTTAACAAATGGTACTGAGAAGATCGGATAGCTACATGCAGAAAAATTGAAACTTGATCCCTACCTCTCCCTATACGTAAAAATTAACTCAAGATGAATTAAAGACTAAAATGTCATATGTAAAATTATAAAACTCCTATAGACAACCTGGGATAAACTCTTTTGGACATCAGTGTAGATGAATTTATGGCTAAGACCTCTAAAGCAAATGCAACAACAACAACAAAAATAAAGTAGGACTTAATTAAACTACAAAGCTTCTGCACAACAAAATAGATAATCAACAAAGTAAGTAGGCAACCTACAAAATCGGAGATAATATTCACAAGCTATACATCTGACAAAGGACTAATATCCAGAATCTACAAAGGGATCAAACAAAGCAGCAGGAAAAAAGGCAGATAATTCCATTAAAAAGCGGACAAGTGACATGAACAGGCATCTTTCAAAAGAAGATATATAAACAGCCAACAAATGTATGAAAAAATACTCTATATCACCCATCATCAGCGTTATGCATATTAAAACCACCTTACACCATTCAGAATGGCCATTATTTAAAAACACAAAAACAATCGACATTGGCTTGGAAGCAGTGATAAAGGCATACTCATACACTGTGGTTGGGAGTTTAAACTAGTATAACCTCTATTGAAATCAGTACGGAGATTTCTCGGACAACTAAAAGCAGACCTACCATTTGATCCAGCAATCTCACTTCTTGTAATCTACCCAAAGGAATAGAGGTTATTATGCAAAAAAGATGCCTGCACTCATATGTTCATTACAGCACAATGAAAAGGAATGAAATAATGTCTTTTGCAGCAACTTGGGTGGAATTGAAGGACCAACATCCTATGTGAAGTAATGCAGGAATGGAGTACCCAGTGCCACACATTCTTAGTCTGAGCTAAAGCAAGGAATTGGAAGGCATATAGAATGGTAAAATGGGCGATGAAGACTCAGAAGGGGAAGGATGGGATAAGAGAGTAGAAATGAAAAATTACCTATTGGGTACAATGTGCACAGGTGGGAGTGGAGGGTATACTTGGAGCCCAGACTTATTTGCCACCATACAATGCATCCATATAACTAAAAGTCATTTGAACCCCCTAATACTATTGAAATAAAACATACATGTATGATAAACTAGAGTTCAAGATGAACAGAATTAGAAGGAACAGAAAGCAAAATTTTATGCTGAGCAAAGTAATAATCCATCAAGAAGATAACAGTCATGAACCTATATTCACTTAGTAAAATACAAAATGATTGGATCATAAGGAGAAATCAACAAATGCTCAATCAAAATGGGAAATTTTTAACACTCTTCTCTCTGAAACCGAGAGACATACAGATTTTTTTTTAATGCAGTTAGAGGATAAGGGTAGTATGAATTCTTAGCATATGGGAAATAGTTATAAAAACTAGCTAACTAGGTTGTTCTAATCAAGCAGGTAAGCAGGCCATCAAGGACTCATTAAAACCCAAAATCAGTAATAAAGTTAATAATCTAAAATCTCATCATACACTTGCTATTAAAACAAAAAACTCTTAATAATCTATGAGATAAAGGGAAAGTCAATGTAGAAATTATAAAACATTTAAAACTGAATACTAAAGAAAGAAATGTTCTTAAATGGATTTGAAGAAGGATGATGATAACCTTTTTGTGGTTTGGGTTTCTTGGGAAGAAGACTCAGAGACAGATTAGTGTAAAGACACCTTGGACCCATAGAAAGCAGGATTTAGCAGAGCAGAAGTTGGTCTTGGATGCAAGCACAACAGGGAACATGGGAGCTAAAATTCCTTTCAGAGTGGGGCAGTGATGGCCAGGCCTTTATACTCTTGTGCACATCAGTCACTGGATGTGGGCTACCCTGGGAAGGGGCATGACCTTGGTTGAGGTACTTGCAGTAACCATCAATTCCCAAAGAGCTGGCAGCCAGGGTCTGTCTGCCCACAGTTCTCTCAACAGCGGGGATGACAGATTCTCCATTAAAGAGGGACCTAGAGGTCACATTACGGTCCTCTCCAAGCCTTGGTGCATTTTATTTTGAAATAGGAAACATCCAAAACAAGAGCTATGCTTTCAACACAATAAAATAGCGGAAAGGAAACACACATAAAAGTAGGCATTTATGAAACAGGAAAAAAAATAATATTGATCAAATATTTTTACACTTTTTAAAAATATATGGCTTATTAAGATAAACTTTGACCAAATTATTAAGGAATTGAAAAGGTGATATTTAGTGATGAAGAAAAAAACAATTTTCAGAAATACTATAGAAACTTTATACCAATAAACTTCAAAGCCTTGGTAAACAAGTTTCTACGAAAGCATACATTAGCAAAATTAACCAAAGATAAAATATGAGAAATGCGAGTAGTTGACAAAGTAGCCATACATTTCCTCAGAAAGGCAATAGGCCCAGGCTTCTTACTGACTAGTTCTACCATCACTTTAGTTGATAGTGTTCTCATATTATAAAAACCTGTCCTAAGTCCAGAAGAAGGCTGGGCACAGTGGCTTAGGCCTGTAATCCTAGCACTTTGGAAGGTGGAGGTGAGAGTATCGCCTGAGCCTAGGGCTTCAAGGCCAGCCTGGGCAACTTGGCAAGACCTCATCTCTACAATAAATAAAATATTAGCTGCCACGGTGGCATGCGCCTGTAGTTCCAGCTTCCTGCAAGGTTACAGTGAAAGCATCACCTGAGCCCAGCAGATCAAGGCTGTCATTGCCATGAGTGTGCCACTACACTCCAGCCTGAGCAAGAAAGTGAGACTCTGACAAAAAAAATGAATAAATAAAATAAAGTCCAGAAGAAAATGGAAAGCCACACACCTTGTTTTATAAGACTGGAAAAAGAAATGAGAACCAAGCCTCACTTAATATAGATATAAAAATTATAAATAAAATATAGCCAAATGGAATAATCAATATCCAGTTCTCAGTTTTCTCAACTCTTCGGCATTTCAATAACTTTCTCTTCCGTAAACCATTTTCTTCGCTTGGCTTTTGGGACTCCACACTTTTTAGATTTTCTTCCTCCTTGTTGGCTGCTTTGCAATTTTCTCTACTGGTTTTGCCCTGTCTCCCTAACTTCTTTAAACAGGAGTGACCTGGCCTCACTCCTTGTACTTCTCTGGCTATACCAGCTTCCATGGTGATCTCATAACAGCACATGGCCTTATATGTATGAGGGGAGACCAAAACAAACTGGAATTTTTTTTTTTTTTAGTTGGAGTCTCCCTCCGTCACCCAGGCTGGAGTGCAGTGGCACACTCACTGCCACCCCAGCGCTGACCAGGTGGGCTCTGATGGTCCTTCTGCCTCAGCCTTCCAAATAGCCGGAACTACAGGTACATACTACAGCACCTGGCTCATTTTTTAAAAAAATTTATTGTGGAGATGAGGTATCGCCAAGTTACCCAGTCTGGTCTCGAACCTGCGGGCTCTGAAAATCCACTCACCTCAGCCTCCCAAAGTGCTGGGATTACAGGCTGAGCCACCAAGCCTGGCCAAAAAACTGGAATTTATTTATTCAAAATTGCATTTATTCTTACATGTTTAAACTTCAGTCACCTTCAAAGTACTCACCGTTTGGTGCAGTATATCTTTCGAGACACTTTTTCCACTGCTCAAAATAGTTTGTGAACTCTTCAATTTTGATACCTTTTAGTGTTTCTGCCATTTTTCGTTTCACCTCTTTCAGTAAGCAAAATGTTTCCCTTTGAGGACTTTTTTCATCCGGGGAAACAAAAAAGAAAAGTTTCTTGAGGTGAGATTGGGTTAAAGGAGAGGGCGGGGCACAGGGCTCATGCTGCTTTTGGTCAAAAACTGCTAAACACTCATGCGGGTGAGCAGGTGTGCTCGTAAATCACCCATCATGAAATGGACAAATGTGTTGAAAGAATCTCCAAAAAAAAAATTCACAGGCTGGGCATGGTGGCTCAAGCCTGTAATTCCAGCACTTTGGGAGGCTGAGGTGAGAGGATTGCCTGAGCCTGCGGGTTTGCAACCAACCTGGGCAACATGGTGAGACGTCATCTCTACAATAAATCAAAAACTTAGCCGGGCATGGTGGTGCACACCTGTAGTTCCAGCTACTTGGAAAGTTGAGGTGGAAGGATTGCCAGAGCCCAGCAGGTTGATGCTGGGGTTACTATGAGCGTGCCACTACACTCCAGCCTAGGCAACGGAGTGAGACTCCATCTCAGAAAAAAAAAAAAAAAGAAAGGAAAAAGAAAAGAAAATTCACTAAAGCTGAACTTAGCCTGTCAAAGCAATGCTAGTTGATGCACTGATGCTGTTGAGCTCCTAGAACATTTACCTATCTGGGAAAGCCTGTACTTTGAGGCCTTCTCTTAAAAAAGATAATTCTGTTTTTGGGGGTTTTCCCCCCTTATGTATTCCTGTATGATGATATATTAGAACTCTCCAAAGAAACAGAATCCATAGATGTATATGTATATAGGGTGAAAGAGATTTATTATAAGGAAATGGCTTATATGATTATAGAGGCTAACAAGTCCCACGATCTACCTGTGTTTAGCAAGCTAGAGAACCAGTGGTGTCGTTTTAATCTCAGGCTGAAGGCCTGAGATCCAGGAGAGCTGATGGTGCATTTCAGTCAGAAAGCTGACAGGCTTCAGACCCAGGAAGAGCTGATGTTTCAGTTTAAGTCTGATGGTGGGGAAAGAAGCCAGTGTCCCAACATGAAAATTATTCAGAATCTTGCCTTAGGTCTTGAACTGACAGGTTGAGGCTTATCCTCGTTAGGGAAGACAATCTGCTTTATTTAGACTGCCTATGGAAATGTTAAGCTCATAGAGAAACACCTTTACAAACACAACCAGAATAATAATGTTTTACCAAATATCCAGGTACCCCATGGCCCAGTCATATTGGCACAGAAAATTAATCTTCAGAGATGATGACTGACAAATTTATATTTCCAGATTGGATTCTCCCCTAAAATCAAGAAATTGTGCATCCAATGGCCTGCTCATCGTCGTCACCTGGGTGTTTAAGAGGCATCACAAATCTAATGGGCTCAAAATCAAATTCTCAATTTCCTCCCACAAAACTGCTTGCTGCAATGTTTTCTCAATTTCAGTTAGTGGCAGCTCTATACTTAATGCAGGCCTCAGATACCTGTGTAATCCTTGACTCCCTTCTCTTACATCCATTCTGCTTGCAGGTCCCATGGCTCTACCTTCAAAATATATCCAGACTCTAACCACTTCTGTTACTACCACCCTGGTCCAAGCCACCATCATGTCTTATCTGGAGTTTTGTCATATCCTCCTACTTGGTCTGTCAACTTCAATCCTTGTTCCTTGGAGTCTATTTCAATACTACAGCCCCAGTGATCCTGTTGAAAACAAAAATTGGATGATCACTTCTGCTCACACCCTGTGATGAAACCATACTCTCACTCAGGGTGAAAGCCAATGTCTTGGCCTATGCATGATTCCACTTCAAAAGGCAACTCTCCTCCAGCTCTCACCTTCCCTCCTTTCCAACCACACCTCTGTTCCTCAGATAAGCCTGGCACACTCTCAACTCTTTCCTCTGCCTGGATTACTCTTCTCCTGGATATCTACATGACTTCCTCCCTTTCCCTCTTTAGATCTTTGCTCAAATACTGAATTACTTTCTCAGAAAGTAGGACATTAGTTTTATCTGTGATGACCTAATTTTTAAAGAAGACCATATGCATGTGTTACTTGTGTACTTAAAACATACTTGTACTTGTGTATTTAAGATGTAGTAGACAAAACATCTACCATTCTTTTTTTTTTTTTTAACTTTTGAAGGCATGGGCCTGGTCAGCAAAAGAACTTTCCCCCTCTAGAATGTTGGATCGTATCTCTTCAGCAGTGACAAGATTCCTGGATTCATAGATACAGTTGTAAACACAAAACTGATCTGTGCAAACTGTTTTTGTTCAACTTTCACAAGTGACTTTCTTTAAAATTAATTATTTTTAAATAAGCTTATTTTTATCAATGCAGATCTCCTTGTGTGATAATTGCTGTGAAGGTAGGGAGAAGACAGACGGTCCAGACTGTCTCTGTTTTCTTTCTACACTTGAGATTATGGCATTGCTGATACTGAGACTGAGTTAAAAATCCCGGAGAGTGAGGCTTGTGCCCATAACCCAACATAGAACTTCTTGAATTCGTATATATTGCTGGAAAGGAGATTTAAATGCAGAGTCTCAAAGACTTGTGACCCAGCAGGCATTTTGCTGCTTTTCTCAGATCCTGTGGGCCTGGTTCTACATGGACAGTGTCACCTGAGGCCACTAAAGAATTAGGGACTAGAAAAAACTGGCCACTTAGCTACTTGTAAGTTTTAGAGTCCTTGGCTAATTAGTTGGGGACCTAATATGGTAGCTTGTGGGTGCTTTTCAACTTGTAACTCTCTGGAAAACCAGAATCTGGTTGAGAAGATTTGAAATGTTACAATAGGCTCTTGTTTTTTTGTTTGTTTTTTACAGGCAATTGTGGCTTTCAAAAAAAAAAAAAAAACTATGATAAAGATATGGTTCCAAGGAACTGCAGAAAATGATTTAAAAAAAAAAATTATTCAGAGTTGAAAGTGTGCTCAACTTCTCACCTGAGTCATATTAGACTGTTGTCCATGAGCAGAGGTTGGTATTGTACAACTTGTATCTGATTATTAAACATTTAGTTAGTATCTGCTAAGAAGAGACCTCAAGAAATAGTTTTTACATTTAGCCATAAAGAAATAGCACCATTCATGATGGCCTTGACATTCAGCAAAGCCAAATTAAGCAGTCAATCTGACCTATATAGACAGAGCTCTACACCCAGTGGACATTCGATAAGCATTAATTGCCTGGCTGACAATGAACAGCTACATATCTGAAGTTATAGAAGCTGTGTATGGTAGAATAACCAAGAAAAGACTGATTTGGGGTACTGTGGAACAGACCTTGTTGAGCACCAAGAAGTGTGTGGGTTTTTGTTTTTTAAAATTAAAAAGTCTTCATCATTTCCTTTTGAAATTGAGCACATCCATTAAAAATAGAATTACTTTTGTCAATTCAAGGCAAAGCACCAATTAACAGTGCAATTGGTCAAACATTATTTCTTTTTCAAATAGAAGACTGAGAGCCCTCTAAAGAGCCATCATCATCTGCCTTTTTTAAATTATTTGAATCAATGCCAGTGAAATCATTAACATTTCAGAGTCAGATGACTATTATTTTCATTATAGTGCTTATATAGTTGGTTCCGTGTGTTCATTATAGTGAAAGGTGAACTCTGGTCTTCATTTTACTCCCTTATTTAAGCTGATTGAATATAAGTATTATGAAGCCAAAAAATATTTATGAGGTTATAATATTAGATAACATTTTAAATCATTTACACTATGACAATCATTGTGCTAAGTCCTTTATATGTATTTTCCTCAAGTGTGTATTGAATGATTGTCTCATTTTTGTCTGCCATATCATTTTATGCCTTTAAAATTATAATTTTTATGCTTTAAAAAAAAATTGCACTGCCTATTTGATCTTAGGTATACTGTCACCCTCAGCTTCATCTGAAAAAAAGAACACATGTTTCAAGGATAATGACACTGATGAAAAATGGTTAAACCTTTAAAATTGAGCCTTGAGTGAAGGCAGATGTTTTATAAAAGAGAGGCAAGATGTCTGATCATGTGATCCTGATGATTTGGTGTTAAGAGTTATTGGGATCTGTAGATATGCCATGATTCTGTTTATCATCTTTTAAAAAAAAACTCTTTCAGAATGAATTGTCCATACTGTGGGATGATCCAGCTGCCTGTTGAATCAGTTGCTTTTAATTAGCTCATCTAATGTTGATTGGATTCTGCGTTTGCATGCCTGAATTCCTGAAAGATCAAATTACTAGTTCTCTCACTTAGAGAAATGTGGCTCTAAAGTGGTGAAAGACTTCATACCAAATCCTATGTATCAGTTTATAATCATAATACATGTATTAGATGCTTTCTGATCCTGCTACAACCCATGGAAATTAGTCAATTTCATGTGAGATTCCAGTAATAGATAGTAATGTATTTCCCATGTAGGCAATCGATATTCATCCTTCTGAGGTCAACTGTGAATGAGGAAAGTAGAGAAGATGTCTGTAAGTCTAAATACAGTCTGCTGTCTGTTTGTTTTTCCTTAAATTGAAGGGCTTCCTAGTTTCCCAGTTGACCTAACATTCTGTCCAATTTGAGAGGGAGGCAGGAGAGTGGGCTCTGAAGAAGAGTGGTAAAGAGTGGGTGGGTTCAACTCCCAACCCTCCCACTCACCATCTTGGACCAGTTGCTGCACTTCACCGTGTCTCAGTTTCTTTGTGTTGCTTATTTAATTATTATATAATCTAATTTATTTAAATTATATGATTTATTAATAGTAATGCTCAGTTTTCTTGTGCTTAAAGTAAAGTAATACTAAAGATAAAACTTAAATTCAAGTAGGATTGTGACAGCAGGGGCTGGCGCATGGTAAAGTCTGGGTGAACATGAGTTGCTATTGTCATTTTATTATCATCAAACTACAGTATTAGGAGGGCCTAGAAGAAAAAGCTGTTTATTTTTCCTAATTATTGAGCAAAGCTCATTTCACCTTAAAGGAAATGAAGTTCAAGATGGGTGATATGTATCAAATATATTTCATTTTATATACATTTTGAGAAATTAATTTGATATGTGTAAATTTTCATAAGATTAAAAGAAGTCCTTCATCTACTTACCTTTTTTAAAGGGTATTTTAGCTCTTGTGGATTATTCTTAAACTCATTTTTTTCCCCATTTTATAAGATGTAGAGACTTTGCATTAGCCCACACGGACAAAGCATCAAATAGGTTTGCAGAAAAAGTGAACTTGAGCATTTAGAAAGACCTGAACACTTCATATTGGTTGGGCTGACCTGTTCAGCCTTAGATTAGAAATGTGCCAGTGAATGGTTGGTTACTTAGCAACTAATGGAGTTAGCTGGGCTCTTTCCCTCATCTGTGTGTATGCCTAATCGTAGAGAATGGCTCCAGTGTGTATTGCCTGATTCGTACCAATCAAATCAAAGTGATGAATAAAATGAAAGATGGAAGAGATTCTACAGCTGGACAAGGCACCTCTGCTTATAGTCGTAAACATCTTATTTTATGTTGGATGTTGAAAAAGTTATTTAGAAGGGACACTAAAAATAAAAGAGGAGCTGAGTACAGTGTCATGAGCCTGTAGTCTCGGCTACTTGTGAGACTGAGGCATGAGCATTGCTTAAGTCCAGGAGTTCCAGGCCCAGCCTGGGCAACATAGCAAGATCCTGCCTCTAAAAATATTTTTTTTAATAAGAGAAGGATTGAAATGCTGTGCTAAAACTTTAAGAGTGATCATTAACTTGCATTAGGTCTTAAGAGACCAGGATAATAGTGAGGTAATTCCACACTATTATCTTCAATATGCTTCCAAAAAGTTTTCTATAGAAAGGGAACAATGGATTTTGTGGATGACATCTCAAATACTGGGACAGAAACGGTGTGTTTTAGTGCCTGTCTGTTCCTGGTCTGTATTTATACCACTTTTACTTGAACTTAATGTGGTCTAACAGCCCCCAACAGGGCTCCAGGAAGCCATTACCAATATCAGACTGGGCAAACAAGAAACTTCCTTGTCATTTTTTATGGCAAATTGAAACTTATTAAAAGCTTCTACTTTCAGAATTTCTTAGAAATATTCTGAGTGATATGTGTCAAAAGCAGCTCTGAGGTGGCCACATGAAATTTCTCTTAAATAAAATATGATAAGAAGGAGATGGACCTGAAAAATCAACCAGAATAATTGGGGAGAGGGGAGGTGGAGTAAAGGATTTGCCTGAAGGCTCTTACCACTGCCTTCATCCAAGAACATAGAATGATTTACTCTTTTAAAGACTGTCCTTGAAACCATGAGTCTTTCTTTTTTAAAAACATTTTTATTTCCCATGCAGTAATCACTCTGACCTCTCCAATCTGGGGATCAGCCCTCCCTTGCTGGGCTTCAGACTCAGGCTTTCTGCCCACCCTACAAAAGTTCCAGCACAGAAACAAAGATCTGAGTATCCCATGTTCTCACTCATTATAGTGGACCTTGAACATCCATCGTAATAGGACTGACAGTGGTGGGAAACTATGGGGGGGCGGGAGGGGAAGGGAGGTGGGATTAACGGTAGTCAATATCTGTCTGGGGATGGGGAGACACCCCTTATCAACAAGGGTGCCTGAACGAAGCATATTTGTATACCTAACCCTTAACTGAACCCCACAATATCAAAATAAAAAATATTGATATAAAAAATAAAAAAATAAAAAATAAAAACCTGAGCCAGAGCTTTAAAAAAAAAAAAGATAAATAAGACAAATGTTATATGTGTCATAATTTTGTTGAGGCTGGATCTGCTGCAGTTACAAACTAACATCACATCAAGTTCCTTTTATAACAGAACATTTAAATTAAATCATTTTTCATACTTTCTCAGAAAATGGTATATATGTTGTTACTGTGATTGCTATCTGTCAAAACCTTAACCTCTAAAAGAACTACTACATTAAAATCAACTGAGAAGCCGGGCTCGGTGGCTCAGCCTGTAATCCCGCGCCTTTGGGAGGCTGAGGTGAGTGGATTGCCTGAGCCCGCGGGTTCGAGACCCGCCTGGGCAGCGAGACCTCATCTCTACAATAAATCAAAAAATCAACCGGGCGTTTCAGTGCATGCCTGTAATTCCGGCTACTCGGAAGGCTGAGGCGGAAGGATCGCCTGAGCCCAGCAGGTCGAGGCTGCGGTGGCCGGGAGCGGCCACTGCACTCCAGTCTGGGCGACAGAGTGAGACTCCAACTCAAAAAAAAAAAAAAAAAAAATCAACTGAGAAAAAAAAAAAAGTTCCAGCATTAGCTTCAAACACTGACATTTTATGACCCAGAGAATTCAGATAAGGTGCTCCTTCCAATAGGAGACTTAAGAGCTGTTAACCATACATCTGAAAGGCTGTTAAGCAGAAAAGAGAGTGAACTTATTGACCTTCTTCTGGGACCAAGGGGAGAAAGTTATCAAGATGGGGATTATGATTCAGTATTCTGAAGGTTTTACTAATACTTCTCTAGCAGGGGACAACGTGTTGTACAAAATGTTAGGTGTCTCATCACTTCCCATATTTAAATATTCAAGCCATGCTTCTCAAACATTTATAGGTGTGATGCTCACTTGGAGCTCTTTGTAAAACTCAGCTCCCCCATCCAGTAAATGTGGCATGGGATCCAAGAGTCTGTGTTTCTAGCAAGTTTCCTGGTTATACCAATGCTGCTGGTCCAAGGACCACACCTTGAGTCATACGGGGCCAGTGATCTCTAAAGTCTTTAAATTTCAAAGTTCCATTTACAGAAGAGAAGCAAGAATTTAGTCCTGATTCTTACACACAACAGTACAGCTTTGATAAACTACATAAGAACCTCCACTGGTCTTAAAGAATTCTCCCTGAATTCCTATCACATTTTCTTCAGTAAAAAATTTTCCTTTCGACTTCCTCAGCTGCTTCACTTCTTTTTTTTTTTTTTCCCTCCAAGCATTCAACCTTTTCTGATATCACTGTTTTCTAGAAAAATTTTCTTCCCTCATCCCTACTTTTCCTGAGTCACACAGACACCATATCACATCTGCTCAGTCACTCCTTGCAAACCCCAAATTCTGTCAAAATGCAAGAAATCCAGGCTGTCTCCATCAGGGTGCTCTCGGTTTTTGAAACGCAGTATTGTGCCATCGGCTGCTATATGAGAGAGACCAAACTGTCTCTTTACACAGGAAGGATTCTTTCATTCATTAATGGCTTATCAGATGTGTTCAATAAGGGAGAATAAAAGCAGCATCCCTCAATATCTCCAAGAGGCAAATTTGTGACAGATAAAAGAATGAACTTCTTCATATGGTGGGTGGTAAAGAATTGTGAGCCCAGATTCAGGTGATACAATTGGAAGGTGAGAGAGGAATAAGGAGATGCCAAGGATACTGAGAGGTGACAAAGGCTGGAGTCAAATGTGTGGATGCCATTTTCCAGAAGATGGAACAATTGGCAACAGTACCTTTTGTGGATTATCCAACTTCCTGTTGGGCAGAAGTTTCCAGCCTTCACATTTACCATAACTTTGGCTATGGAAAAAAAAAAAAACAACCGGCTGGGCGCAGTGGCTCATGCTTGTAATCTCAGCACTTTGGGAGGCTGAAGCAGAAGGGTTGCTTGAGTCCAGCCTGAAGTTTGAGTTCAAGACCAGCCTGTGCAACATAGCAAGATCATGTCTCTACAAAATAATTTTAAAAATTAGACAGGTATGATGTCAAGCACCTGTATCCTAACCACTTGGGAGGCTGAAGCAAGAGAATTGCCTGAGCCCAGGAGGTCAAGGCTGCAGTAAACTGTGATCATGCCACTGCACTCCAACCTGGGCAGCAAAGTGAGACCCCAACTCAAAAAACAACAACAAAAACAAAAAGCAGCGTGTGTGACCATTATCCATTTTATTATTCTCTCTCCCCAAAGACCCAGGTCGTTGAAATGCAGCCACATTCAAGAAGAGAAGAATTCTAAAGGAACATAAGATAAACCATAATGATACTTGTTTTGAAGAGCTCATTATCACCGTGCAGTTAATTTAGGGAGCAACTATGCCAAGAGCAAAGCTGTGAAACGCAGCTAAGTCTTTGAATAAACAAGCTACATATTTGAAGATTTTGGAAAAACATTATGTAGCACAATTTTCAACATATAAGGTGAATTTTTAATTTTATTTGGTTAAGGTGAGGGGAAATTGCTATTTTAGAGAGATTAATTTTGCTGCCAAATTATATTTATGGTAATATGATTTTACTCTTTTTCTTGTGATGTTTTATTCTCTGAGAATATTACTATACAGTTTGAGGAAAAATTAAAACTATAAATAAAAAGGGAATCAATATCTACCAGCCAAACATCCCTAATCTTTCAGGCTATTAAAGCCCTAGTAGATGGGGTTACCTTTGCATTTGTGAGATAAAGGAGGTAAATGGTCCAGTTCAACTGTGGTGGGGACCCTTTTCTCCCTTCCGGAGGAGAAGAGGCTGTTGTGGTTAACCGGACAGTCTCATTAACTGAGATTTACTACCCATTCTGTGTGTGAGGTATAACCAAGATGCAATAAAGGATAATTACTGCTAACACTCAAGTGAGCAAAATGTCATCTTTGTTGATTCAGAAGTTAGTTGAAATCTCTGTAATGCCTCATGGCCATCATAAACATCACTAATTATGCAATACTGGGCAAACAGAAGACGTGAGGCATGATGGGTCTACTGCAGTCATTGCAAGTTGCTCTTTTCAATGACTTCCTTAAACATGTCTGTTTACTTTCATTTAACTCTCTTTAACTCTCCTAAAACATAAGCGTTGAATGTGCCTCCAAACAATGCAGTTATTTCACCAGTAAGATTGTTTGGATTTCTGATAAAGTGGCAATTCACCGTACATGTTACTTGTGTTCAGTGTAACTCTAAAGCCGCAAATTCTTTACCAGGTTAAAAAGAATATATTTCATCAACTTTGAGTGCTTAAAAACATCTATCATTTGCCATGTGTCTTTGAAGATGTCAAGTTTTCATCAGGTTGTTTTGTAGCATAATGTACCAACCTAAAATGTGGTTGTAACTCATCATGTGACTGCAAGACAACTAGAGTGGCCCAAGGAAACTTACCTCATGTACTATGATTTTAGGACACAATTTGTGTCATTTTTGTGTGAAATAAAGAGGAAATAATGCCCCATAAATCCACACCTCCCTCGATGGTAGGCACTTCAAGTGGATTGTGTTTTCACAAACTGGGTTTTCAATTAGAAAGATTTGTGGTAGTGGCAGCATGTTATCGGCCAAGAGTGAGTTGTGACTACTGTAAATCTTAGCCTGGCCCAGGCTTTCTCAGATAAAACCGTGTGAACCAAGCACGAATCTGTGCGGTGCTTTCACATTTCTAAGCAGAACCTTTTCCTAAGCTTTGGCAGAATGTTGTGGCTTGATAGAGGACATTGCCATATGTTCTTTCTTTTTTTCTTTTTTTTTCTAAATATCTAGTTTTGAACTTGCTTGAGTCTCTGAAGGGTTTAGCTCACAGTAGATACTCTTTCTCTCGAATTATGATTTTATATGTTGGTATCTAAAGCACCTTACATGAAGAACATTCTTATATAGAACCAATTCCTTTTGTTTACGACCCTGTAGAGCCGCAGGACATCATCTGTGGATGAATTTTGAAGAGCATGTTGGTTGGCTCATTCATTCCCCTGTACTGACCACTTGCCTGCACTGCTGAAGTGTAGGGGCCACCACCGTGAGTAGGGAAGATACAGTGTCCACCTGCATGGAGGCTTTAGTTTTCCTTTTCAAGAGGTTTGATGCTGGCTGTGTGCCGTGGCTCATGGCTGTAATCCCAGCACTATGGGAAACAGAGGCAAGAGGATTGCCTGAGCCCAGGGGTTTGAGACCAACCTGGGCAATTTGGCAAGACATCATCTCTACAATAAATAAATAAATAAGCCAGGCATGGTGGTGCATGCCTATGGTTCCAGCTGCTTGGGAGACTGAGGCGGAAGGATCACCTGAGTCAAGCAGGTCGAGGCTGTGGTGGCCATGAGCAGCTTGCACTGTATTCCAGACTGGGTGACAGAGTAAGACTCCAACTCAAAATAAAAAAGAAGTTTGATGCTGAAAGATAGCACCATTGGTCTCATCGCCTCTTTTGCTACTAAAGGAGACTTTGTCCTTCCTTGTGGGCTCTAACAGTCTCCAGACAGGTTTCACAAGCTCAGACAGTCTAGGCAGTTGATGTTCACTATGCCAAATGACCAGGCTCTTCCTTACTTTTTTTTTTTTTTTTTTTTTTGGGGTTT
>NW_007249746.1:48313-77386 GCF_000164805.1 Carlito syrichta
CTTTCTTTTTTTTTTTTTTTTTTAGTTGGAGTTTCACTCTGTTACCCAGGCTGGATTGCAGTTACATGCTCACAGCCATTGCAGCTTCGACCTCCTGGGCTCAGGCAATCCTTTCACCTCAGTCTCCTAAGTAGCTGGAACTACAGGCATGCGCTACCATGCCTGGCTAATTTTTTTTTTTTAATTGTAGAAATGAGGTCTCACCAAATTGCCCAGGCTGGTCTCGAACCCCTGGACTCAGGCAATCTTCTCCACCTCCCAAAGTGCTGGGATTACAGGCATTGGTACCTATGTGTGGCCTCTTCCTTACTTTGATGGTATTCAATGAAGCCTTTCCTCATTGAGATAGATATCTTGTAAATGTATTAAACCCAAGATATTGACCTTGACTTAAGAGTTCCCTGTTTAAATGGACCAATTCTAGTTTTTAAAATTATGGTAAGCATTACATTTGTAACATTGAATGTCTACCACAGTATGAGGTGATACTAAAATGGAAGTTCTGTGTTTATAGAAGTGATGGTGGTTATTTTTATGATGGGGTCTTTCTATAAAGTGGCAGTGCAGGGGGATGTGGCAAAAGTGAAGTCTTGCAGTCAGAGACAGGGGTTTACAGTGGGACTGTCATTAGGAAAATATTTGAAAGGAATGGATTCAGGCAGCAGTAGAGTGAAGGGGGATGATTCTCAGCTCTCATTTCAATTGGAATCAAGGGAGAATAGGACAGTAGGACAGAGTTGGCTTGGTTTATAACAACTGTTTCGACTTATTGAGCATATACTGTGTGGTAGGTAGTATGCTTTACATAAAGCATAACTGTATGTAAACCTTGAGAGAGCCCTGTGGGGTTGGTATTTTCCACTTTTACAGATAAGGGATCTGAGACTCAGAGAAGTGAAATTAGCCAAAGGTTCAAGGCACATTATCCACATAACCAGTAGGAACCAGGATTTGAATCAGATGTATCTTCTTGCAGAGTCCTGAACATAAAAATAAAACACAGAAGACCAGCCATGGTGGCTCACACCTGTAATCCCTGCATTTTGGGAGGCCAGAGTGAGAGGATCACTTGAGGCCAGGGGTTCGAGACCAACCTAGGCAACACAGCGAGACTTCAGCTTTCCAAAAAAATCAAATAAATTGACTGGATATGAGGTGGCATGTGCCTGTAGCCCAGGCATTTGGGAGGCTGAGGTGAAAGGATCACTTGAGCCCAGGAGGTTGAGGTTACATTTAGCCATGATCATGCATTTCAGCCTGGGCAACAGAGCAAGATCCTGTCTCTAAAAACAAACAAACAGACAAAATAATAAAAAGTAAAACAAAGTTTTTGCAACAGGCACTCTCACTGTTGTCCTGCCTGCGGTGCTCTTCACAACATGTCTTTCCCTTAGCAAATCTATCTTTCCTCAAAAAAAAAAAAGGAAGTTTTTAAAAACACAGATAATACATGTTCATTGTAATGATCCAAATAATATTTATGTAAATAGAGTAAAATTCAGAGTCTCTTTTTCCCCTCCACAGCCATACCCTGTAATATAACAATTATAGATAAATTTATGTGATGGTGTTGGTAAAAAACAATGAACAATCTGGCATTCCTCATCAAATGTGAGCAAATATGGGTGTACATTATTTAAGGATTTGTGTTTTCTCACCAGCTCTACTAACCCTCCAATTGAAGATCCCTGTTCATTGCCAGTGTTATGCTGATTACTTTTGAAAGACCTAGGAAAACAGATGTTAAAAACTCTCTTGGCAGCCCATTCTCATTTTTTAACCTTTGCCCTCGGGAAGTTTTTCCATTTCATGAACCCAGATGATTCTTCTGCAGTTTGGGCCATTTCAGTCCTGCACTGCATATGGGGTTGGTGGGTAGCAGCTGGTCACCAAGCAGGTGCAATTACAACTTGGAACGTCTTATGAGAGAACTTAACCATATGATAAAAGCAGACATTGAAAACCACTGAAATTTCTTTCAGGTTCTTTTCTAAGTAGATACAGAGCAAATACAGAATTACACTGGAAGTTTTTTGTACTATGACCTGTGCCTTTTAATTTTTGAATTTCAGGCCATCTTCTACAAATGCATATGGAAAATCCATTCAATTCTAAAGTCAATTTCCTATTAGCATTTTTTATCTATAGCTACACTTGAGAACAACAACAACAACAAAAAACAACTTGGAAACTGGTACTCTTTCTAATATATCAGTCCTTTAAACCATAAAAGAAACTTCATCCCATTTCATTGTTGTTACAAAATATAAATTTTACTAAGAGCTTGCCATATGTCAGGCACTGTTCACTTTATACGTACACTTAATAGACTACAGTGTAAATATAGCTTCTATATGCACTGGGAAACCAAGGAATTTGTGTGACCGACTTTATTTTGATATTCACTTTATTGGGGTGGTCTGGAACTGAATCCACAATGTCTCCAAGGTATGACTGAATAAGTGAAATCATTCAGTATTTGTCTTTCTGTGTCTGTCTTATTTCACTTGGCATAACGTCCTCCAGGTTCATCTATGTTGTTGCAAACGGTAACATTTCCCTCTTTTTTAAGACTGAATAATGTTCCACTGTGCATGCACATGTGTGTGTGAGTGTATCTCACATTTTCTTTATCTGTTCATCCATCAACAGACACTTAGATTGTTTCCATACCTTGGCTGTTGCGACTAATGCTGCATGAACATGGGAGTGCAGCAATTTATTTGAGATACTAGCTTCATTTCCTTTGCATATACAGTAAGTCCCCTACATACCAATCTTCAAGTTGCGAACTTTAACAATGCACCCATACCTTCTTTTAATGTATTTCTGCCCACCAGGTGACAGTACAGCCTGTTAAATGCGTACAGTACTATATAGCCAATTATGTTAGTTGTATATCTAGGCTAAATTTGTTGAACTTACAACAGATGGACTTATAAACACTCTCTTGGAACTGAACTGAAATATATATAGCATCAAGGAAAGACAAAGTTTTATGTGATGGATATCCCAAATACTCTGATTTGATATTTTACAAATTATGAATGTATTAAATTATCATATGTGCCCTGAAATTATTCACAAATATAATAAATAAAAATAAATTGTCACAAGATGCAAATTAATACATTGGCAAAAGAAAAAAATAATATTTTTATATTATATTATTTATTTATTGTGTATAGAGATGAGGTCTCGGTGTGCTGACTAGGCTGATCTCTAACTCTTGGGCTCAAGCAATCCTCTCGCCTTGCCTCCCAAAGTGCTGGGATTGCAGGTATAAGCCACTACCCCTGGCCACATTTTTTAAAATAAAAATATTTAGCATGAGCTAATTACACATAAAATAGTGAAGTGTGTTTGTTTTTCTTTAACTACCATGAAGTTAACTTTTTTGAAGTTAGCAAAATACAAAATCTGAGGGAATAGTTCCCACAAGACTTCAGTTTTTTACATCAATTGCAAGTTTGAAGGATTTCCCCAAACCACCCTCGGGTTGATAATTCCCTAGAAAGATTCACAGAACGAACTGGAAGCTTTATACTGACAGATATGTTTTATTTCACAGAGAGGTTACAAATTGGCACCAGCCATGGGAAAAGACAGAGCAGAGTCCACAGGAGAAGTAATTATGAATCTTCTCATTGTCCTCCTCCTGTGGAGTAATAGACAGTGTTATCTCTTACTGGACTCAGTAGGTAACAGCATACACAGGGGATTACCAGCCTTGAAAGCTTCTCTATGCCAGAGTTTTTATTGGGGCTCAACCACATCCTGCTTCTGTGACTAACCTTTGGTCTCCATCCTTTCACAGAGTTTGAGTGAATCCTTTACGCTCCAGTTCCTCTGGAAGTGAAAACTGTTATGGTGGCCAAGCACAGTGAAGTGCACCTATTATCCCAGCTATGCGGGAGGCTGAGGTGGGAGGAGTTGGAGACCATCATGGACAACAGAGCAAGACCCTGTCTCAAAACAAAACAAAAGCCAAACCCAGTATTGACATGGTATACCCCAAAGCCCCGTCACAAATCACATGACTAGACTGTTGGCAACCAAAGCCCTCAGGCAAGCAAGACACTCCTATCAGTCAGGACATTCCAAGGTTCTAGAGAGTTCCAGAAGCCAAGGTCAAAGGCCAGACATCTTTTCAGCAAAGTTTATTATTATTTACTACACAGAAGCATACTTTTTGAATAATGCATTTCATAATCAATAACCAAATTGAATGTTCTCCTTATATTTGATAAGTCAGTCTTGTTAAAGGTGTACAAATTAGTGTGGGGTTTGATTTTTTTTTTATTATAAAGATGAGTACAATTCAGGGTTAGGTATACAAACATTGATTATGCAGGTACCCTTGTTGATGAGGTGTGCCCCTCCCTCCCCTAACAGTTTCCCTCAACTACCAGTCCCCAACCCCTACTCTCCTGGCAGTTTCCCACTACTGCCAATCCCTTTCTTATAGTATTATAATAATTGTTCCAGGTCTGCTTATGAGTGAAAGCGTATGGTACGCTGTTCTTTGTTTCTGTGACAGTTCACTGAGTATGATCGACTCTAAATCCATCCAAGTTGCTGCAAAGTCCATATTTTTTACTGTTTATTTTTCATTTGTTTCTTTTATTTTTTGCCTTTTACTTTTTTTTAAGAAAATCCATGCATTTGTTTAATTTGACAAATTTTAATTTTTTTAATATTCAAGTTTTCATTTGACGTACTGATCATTCATGGAAGAACTGATTTTCAGTAAGTTGATCATTTGGAGAATTGGTTGGGAGCAAATTGATTTGCACTGAATAACTTAGTAGCTCTCAAATTCAAATGGGCATCAGAGTCACCTGCAGAGCCTGTGGCCACACAGATTGCTGGGCCCCACTCTTAGTTTCTGGTTCAGGAGGTCTGCCGTGGGACCCTGAAAACCTGCTCTCTAGCAAATTCCCAGGCGCTGCTGGTGTTGCCTCGTCCAGAAACCACACTTTGAGAACCGCTGGCGTGGAGTGTGTGTGGCATGGCCTATGAGAGAAACAAGATGTTGTTGGATTGAGGCAGAAAAAATAGCAGAGGTCAGGAGATGAAGGTGCCACTTTCCTTGTCCTGTTGACCAGAATGTTCAGGATTGTTGCATGTTACTTGGTAGCAGTGAGAGCCTAGGATCAAGAGAAAGAGTTCAATGATCCTAAGGCACAAGTGTGCATTGTTACTGTAACTGGTTACATATCAAAGTGATCTGCAGGGACTTGCATAAATGTTACCTTGTAGAGCGTTTCAGAAATCAAGATCAGTCTTTAATTTGTAAAATTTCTTTTCTAGTCTCTCTAGGACTTTATCTTCTTTGTCTTATTCCCTTTCTCTCTCTCTTTTTAAAATTTTTATGTTTTATCTATTTATTAATTTTTCTGTAGAAACAGGTTCTCACTATGTTGCCCAGGATGATCTCAAACTCCTGGTCTCAAGCAATCCTCCTGCCTTGGCCTCCCAAAGAGCTGGGACTACAGGCCTGAACCACCACACCTGGCAATGTTGTTCCTAAGAAACTTTCTAAGTTTCATAATTCTGTCTCTTTCTTCCCTCACCTCAGGCAATGTTCAGTCTTTGTATGGTGGAAAGTGGAGCTGATGAGGTGAATTTACATGGTGTGACCAGTCTTGGCTTAAAGCAGGCTCTGGAGTTTGCATACACAGGACAGGTATGGTATTCAATGTGATCTAAGATGGTTAATATTTTAAGTGCACCTAACCAAAGGGGATTATCCTTGAGGTATCAGATTTAGTTATTTTTTCTTGTTACTCATTTTGATGTTTAAAAAAGTTTCACCATCTACTTAATTGTATAATTAAAGTTATGAAAAGGTAAGTAAAGCAATTTTATTTTTAGCATGATCCAGAGAACGTAGTATTTTAATCTTAATTCATTGCTTGCTGTTGTAATTTTTAAAATATCTTAAATAACTATTATAAGAGAAAGAGTTTGCAAGATGACTTGGATGCTCATTTTGTTATCACTGAAGCTCAGTGACTCAATCATGGCTTTATTGTCTTAAAAACAAGACAAAAAAATGTAAAGCCCCAAAAATCTATATTCAGCAACTTGGCACCATGTCCTACACATATCTAAGAGTCATATAAATGCATTTCAATTGGATTGTGATAGTATGAAATCCTAATATGTTCATGACTAACATTGTTATAGGATTTATAAGACATCAGAGGACATCCATTAACATTTGAGAACTACTCAAACAAAACCAATTCAGATACAGAGTGGATGTTTATCTCCTCCTTTATAAAACTTTGCTCTTGGGCCAGGCACAGTGGCTCAAGCCAGTAATCCCAGCACCTTGGGAGGCCGAGATGAGAGGATTGCCTGAGTTCAAGGGTCCGAGATCTGTCTGGCAACAATAAATCAAAAAATTAGCCAGCCATGGTGGCGTGTGCCTGTGACTCTGGCTACTTGGAAGGTTGAGACAGAAGGATCACCTGAACCCAGCAGGTGCAGGCTGTGGTGGCCTTGAGCATACCACTGAACTCCAGCCTGGGCAACCGAGCGAGACCCTAACTCAAAAAATAAAATAAAATAAAATTTTGCTCTTTAATTCCATTTCGTCCATGGATTCAGTATCTTCTGTGTAAAAATAAGGGCCCCTTCTCTTGACAGGCTCCCATCCTGGTGGAGAGAAAGGCAGATATATAATTATATGCCCTCAATGGAATGGGAGTCATAACAGAAGCAGAATACAAAACATAGTGGGAGAAGGGAGATATAGTCAGGAGAAATGACCAGTCCAAAATGTCACAGAGAAGGTCGTATTTGGGTCTTGAAGGATGTGTGGGAGTTTGCCTTTCCATTACATTTTTAATTGGCAAATAATTATTATATATATTTATGGGGATAAATAATAATGGTCTGATATATGTTACGATGTGCAATGATTAAATTAGGCTAATTAACAAATCTATCACCTCGCATACTTATCTTTTTTTGTGGTGAAAAGGTTTTATATCTCATTTAGCAATTTTGAAATATACAGTGCGTTATTATTTATTATAGTGAATATTCTATGCAGTAGATTACTAAAGCTTATTCTTCCCATCTAACTGAAACTTTGTACCCTTTGATCAGCATCTTTTTTCCATCCACTCTGCTAGAGTCTGAATATTTGTCCCCTCCAAATCTCATGTTGAAATGTAATACCCAATGTTGGTGGTGGGACTTAATGGAAGATGTTTGGGTGATGAGTGTAGGTTCCTCATGAGTAGATCAATGTCCGTCGGGGTGTGGGTGGGGGAGAGTGAGTCCTCACTATTAGTTCCCATGAAACCCGTTGTTGATAAGAGCCCAGCACCTCCTTCCCTCTCTCTTGTTTCCTCTCTCACTGTGTGATCTCTGCACACACCAGCTCCCTTTCCTTTCTGTGTGCATGGAAATAACCTGAAAACTTCATCAGAAGCAGATGCTGGTGCCATGCTTCCATTACTGCCTGCAGAACCATAAGCCAAATAAACCTCTTTCTTTTTAAATTACCCAGCCTCAGGTATTCCTTTTTACCAACACTAAATGGACTAAGACAGCCCTCTCCCCTAGCCTCTGGTAACCATCATTCTGTTTTCTACTTCTACAAGTTCAACTTTTTTAGATTCCACATATAAGAGAGATCATGAGGTATTTGTCTATCTGTGCCTGGCTTATTTCACTTAGCATAATATCCTCGAGGTTCATCCATGTTGTCACAGATAACAGGATTTCTCTTCTTACTTAAAAGCTAAGTAGTAGCCGGGCTCGGTGACTCAGCCTGTAATCCCGCGCCTTTGGGAGGCTGAGGTGAGTGGATTGCCTGAGCCCGCAGGTTGGAGAGACCCACCTGGGCAACTTGGCGAGACCTCATCTCTACAATAAATCAAAAAATTAGCCGGGCGAGGTAGCGCGCGCCTGTAGTTCCAGCTACTTGGAAGGCTGAGGCGGAAGGATCGCCGGAGCCCAGCAGGTCGAGGCTGCGGTGGTCGGGAGCCGCCACTGTATTCCAGTCTGGGCTACAGAGTGAGACTCCAACTCAAAAAAAAAAAAAAAGCGAAGTAGTATTCCATTGTGTATTTATACCACATTTTCTTTATCCATTCATCTGATGATGGACACCTAGGTTGCTCATACCTCTGCAGTATATTGATTTCAGTTCCTCTGGATATAGACCCAAAAGTGGGGTTGTTTGTTCATGTGATAATTCTGTTTTTTATTTTCTGAAGAAGTTCCATACTGTTTTCTTTAATGACTATATTAATTTACATTCCCACCAGCAGTGCACAAGTGTTCCCTTTTCTTCATAACCTCATTAATACTTATCTTTTGTCTTTTTGACAACAGTCATTCTAACAGGTATCAGCTGATGTCTCATTTTGGTTTTAGTTTGCATTTCCTGGATGATTAATGATGATGAGCATTTTTTCATATTTATATTGGTCATTTGTATGTCTTCTTTTGAGAAGTGTCTGCTAGGCCCTTTGCCTGTTTTTTAACTGGTTTTTTGCAATCTTTATGTGATGCCTCTAGCTTTGTTCTTTTTGCACAAGACTGCTTTGGCTATTCAAGGTCTTGGATGCCTTTTATTTCTTTTTCTTATTTAATTCCTCTTCTTAGACCTTCCAGTACTATGTTAAATAGAAATGGTCATTGTGGACATTCTTGTCTTGTGTCTGTTCTTAGAGGAAGATCTTTCAACTTTGTATATTAAGTATGATGTTAGCTGTAGGCTTTTATTGTGTTGATACATTCCTTACATGCCTATTTTTTGAGTTTTTCTCATGAAATAATGTTGAATTTTTCAAATGCTTTTCCTGCATCTACTGAGATAATCATATAGTTTTTGTCCTTCATTCTTTTGATATGGTAAATCATAGTTACTGATTTGCATTAGTTGAACCATCCTTGCATCCCAAGGACAGATCTCACTTGATTATAGTGAATGATTCTTTTAATGTGCTGTTGAATTTGGGTTGCTAGTATTTTGTTGAGGATTTTTACATCTTTTTTCATCAGAGATTTTGGCTTGTAATTTTCTTTTCTTGTAGTATTTTGTAGTATCCTTGTTGGGCTTGGGCATCAGGATAATGCTGGCCTCATGAAATGAATTTGGAAGTATTTTTTCTTTTTTCATTTTTTGGAAGAGTTTGAGAAGGAGTGATATTAGTTCTTCTTTAAATGTGTTGTAGGATTCTGCTGTGAAGCCATCAGGTCCTGGGTTTTTCCTTAATGGGAGATTTGTATTAATTCAATCTCCTTACTTGCTATTGGTCCATTCAGATTTTTTTAAATTCAGTCTTGTTACATTGTATGTTTCTAGAAATGTATCCATTTCTTCTAGATTATCCAGTTTGTTGATACATAATTGTTCATAGTAGTTTCATAGTAGTTTCTTATGATCCTTTATATTTTTGTGATGTCAGTTTATATTTCTGTAATGTCTTCCCTTTCCTTTATGATTTTATTTATTTGAATCTTCTCTCCAGAGAAGTTAGTCTGGCTATAAGGTTTTGTCAAGTTTGTTTATCTTTTCAAATAGCCAAACCTTAGTTTCATGGATCTTTTTTATTGTTTTTGTAGTCACTACTTTCTACTGAATTTTCTTTAGCAGTTTATTAAAATGTATGATATTGTCCGCTCTCTTTTAGTAGAGTTAGTAGAGTCCAAGATGTATCTTATAAAACAATTGAGGAAACTCGGGCTACTGGAATGAAAGTAGTAGGTAGAAAAGAAAAATATTATCCCTCGTATAGGAGGTACAAAGGAGTGAAGAAAGGTGATGGATCACAAATTCAGGGGTAGGCCAGGCAAATTTCAGGCCTTAGTAAATTAAGGCAATTATCATTCACAGAGTTGCCAAAACTTAATTGTAATGAGGTGAGTAAGTATGGTATTGTATGTCTTTTGGTTCACAGAGGTAAAGAAAGATACCATCTCCAAGTTGTGTCTTGTTTATATTTCTCTTTATACGTGAATTAGAGTCACACCTGCATTTGCCCATCTCTATAGTAATATTGAAAACCCATAGTTCATACTACACAAGTATGCAATGGGGATGAAATAGTAAAACATTTTTTTTGGTAAAACTATCCAAGTAAGTAGTGTCTATACTCAGCCACATTAACACTAAATGGCTTAAGCTTAGAGGTTATGGGCTGTAAACTATGTTTTAAAGAGCATGAAAATTTTCTGTGAAGACTATGTTCAAATACACATATGAATATAAGTGGCTGCCATAGTGGTTGCCTTGATTGCTTTGTGGTTTCCTTCAGAATGACAATATATATATATATATATATATATATAGAGAGAGAGAGAGAGAGAGAGAGAGAGAGAGAGAGAGAGAGAGAGCGAGAGCGAGAGCCTGTGGCAAAAAGGATCTATGAAACAGGAACTGAACAGAAGATAGCAGAAAGAGAGCTATCTTTTTGAAGGGTAAGACAACCACTTGGAAAAAGACAAGAAGTTTGCAGAAGGGCAGCCATATCCCATTGTCCAGGAGCTATATGCTCTAATGCTCAAATTCTACTTTTCTGAGAAAAAGAAAGCCAAATAAGATGAAAATACATAGGCAGCTGACATACATGCCAAAAAAGGCAGGAAGGAAGGAAGGAAAGGAAGAGAGACATGCACATCTGGGGCCAGATGTAGAGTTGCATTTGTTCTGTCCAGATGCTACAGACCCATTCTTGTCTGCACATCCACAGAGGGGTGGAAAGCCCATACCATACAACAGTAACTTACTGTTTCAATTGTGTGCTGAAGGGGCAGACAGGGTACTGACATTTTATGGAGCTCCTTATGAAGCAGTCACAGGACAGCACTAACCTAACGGTTCCAATAGCTCTGAGGAACGTTGTGATCCCATTTGAAGCATGACAAGCCCAGAGAGATGCCATGAATTGACTAAGATCATTCTGTCAGTACGTTTTCACCCAATTAGTCACATCCAGTCCTCCTAATTTCAAGTCTGTTGTTCTTCCTAAATGTCCTCTGTCATTCAGAAGAGGCTAAGTTATATATGTAAAAGTTTGTTGAAGGAGGCAGGGAAAATGTTTGGGCATCTTAGAGAGTAAGTTATTTTGGTGGTTTTCTCGACCTGGAAACTGCCTTTCCAACGGTGAGTCATGAGGGTTTGGAGTTGTTGCACCTGTACTCTCTATATCAGGGGTCTCCCACCCCCAGCCTCACACTGGTACTGGCTGGTGTCCTGTTAGGAACCTAGCTGCACAAGAAGAGGTGAGCTGTTGGTGGGCAACCGGAGAACCACCTTCTGTCAGATCAGCAGCAGCTTTAGATTCTCCTAAGCCCGCAAACCCTATTGTGAACTGCGCTTTCAAGGGATCTAGGTTGTGTCCTCCTTCTGAGAACCTAAGGCCTGATGGTCACTGCCTTCGTTCACATCCGTGGAAAAACTTTCTTCCATGAAACCAGTCCCTGATGCCAAAACGGCTGGGGACTGCTGCTCTGTATGATTACTTTTGCTACAGTGTAGAAGTCGATACTTTTACTTTTACAGTCTTTCTGGGACAACATCCAAGGAAGTTTAGGTTCTTAAACAGCAAAATGACTTTATAATAAACTTATTTTTCCTTTAAGACACGGACACAGATGATGATAAAAACAATAACTTTGTAGTATACTTGGGAATGGCGAACAGCTGCTCTCTCTCGCTGTGGAACTGAAATTACGATTAAGCAAAGTTTGGGGCACGGAAGTGTGAATGAAAGCATAATTCCTCGGTTTATTAATATTTACTATGATGGGCAATCACTGATATATAGTCTATAGCCCTGGTATATATATAGATTTGTTAAAAAAAAAAAAGACAGGGTTAACTTTGAATTTATCTACCTATTGCTATTCTGACAGTTGATTATATGTTTAGTCAGTTGTAATAAGCATAGTATAAAATGTAAGTATTTTAAGTGTCTGAAAATTGTTGCTGTCTTGGAGAAAAATTGGAGGTACAGAGTGGGAGTGATGAAGGAATGCCGCTGAGTGTAACAAGATGTGTGCATGTTCCTCCCACACTTTGCTCTAAAGTATAGCCTTCTTAAAATTGGCCCGCAGATTTCATCCTGGAAATTTTAAAGAAAAAGCAAATTTCCCCCTTCATGTTAATGCCTCCTCTGAAAATGCACACATTTTTCCTGACAAGTATAAAGGCAGTGCAGACTCTGCCTTTGCACTGGTTAGGGACCACCCTTCCTCAGGGATGCCTGCTCAGGGTGCTGCTTGAGTAGCAATTGGGATGCATTGCAGCCCTCGTGGGCATCCCTGCACAGCCATACTCCCAGGCCAGAACCAGTCATGGGGGGCAGAAGGGCCAGACTGCTCCTGCTCTGCAGGTGCCACTCTGGGAATAAGGTCAGAAGCTGATGGTGCAGTCATCTGTCCCTGGGGAAATCTGCCTGCGAGAGAAAAGGAGAAAGTGAATCTAAGAAAACATAAACTCCACTTACCCGGGTGGACAAGAGGGCCCATCATGTTCTCCCAGCCTTTCTCACTCTCCTCACTTTCCAACTCTAGTGAGGGATTCATTGTGATTCAGACCAATCCTGAAGAGAAGAAACATGAGGAAGAAGAGGAAAAAAGACTCTGAAGGAGTCTTGGAGAAGGAATCCCAGTCCAAACTAGATGAAAGGTTAGCTATCCACGAGCAAGCAGGTGTTGCTTTAAAAAACCATATAGTGAGGGGCAGATAACATTGAGACCCTTTTATGAAGAGAAGAACCCTGCTTGGAGGGTAGAAGAATTTCCAACCCCAAATACCTTGGAACAAGCCTCTAGGAATTTGTGTAGCTTAAGACCCACTTGGAAGCAGATAGGCCTAAGAACCATAGTCAAGTTTATTGTTTAACACTCTGGCTATTATGATGTCAAGAAAGATAAACAATATGCAAAGCACTGTAGTAAATTCCTTACACATACTGGAGCAAGAGTTAAACCTAGGTGGCTTCCTCTTACATTCCAAGGAGCTGTCCTGTTCTGTCTCTTGTGACCTGATAGAGAGATTCCAGAAACCCAGTAAAGAGAGAAGCTGTGCACCAAATGACAGTGACATATATCGTCCCTTTTAAAATCCCCCACTTCCAGATGTGACTTACCTTGTCAGCCATGAACCAGCTATGACATATCTGGGCAGCTAAAGAAGAAAGGTTTTTTTGGTATCTGTGTTTTCTTGTATTTCTCTTCATTGTCTAATAAAGTCAGCTCTTGGCTTCCTAGCATCCTAGAGGAACCCATTTCTTGGTGGACACCGAGTCTAAATTACCTTTCTCTGACACAGAGAATACTTTAGTACAGTTTTCACAAGGAAATATTGTATAACCATTTCTATTCATATTTTGAAGCCTTTTGGAAATCTTGAAAAGTATGATACTCTGTTAAGTGAAAAAATATTTTTTAGGCCAGGTGCAGTGGCTCATCACTTTGGGAGGCAGAGGCGGGAAGATCACTTGAGCCCAGAAACTCAAGACCAGCCTGGGCAACATAATGAGACCTTGTCTCTACAAAAAAAAAAAAAAAAAAAAAAAAAATTAGCTGTACATGGTGGCATGTGCCTGTAGTCCCAGCTACTTGGGAGGCTGAGGCAGGAGGCTCACTTGAACCCAGGAGGTTGAGGCTGTGGTGAGCCATGATTGTGTCACTGCACTCCAGTCTGAGTGACAAAGTGAGACCCTAACAACAATAACAAAAATGTAGCTATAATTGCTATGTAAAAATATTCATGCAGTCAGGAATTAAAAACTAAAGGAAACTCGCCCTTAATTTCCATGTTCTTACATAGTAAAGTTTTTCTTTTTGATTCTCATTTGGTTCACTGAGAAGTGCACACGACTTATTTTATAGAGCCCCGATAAGGTCTACACTGTAGCTTTGCAGTTCAATGATCACGAAAACTGAATTTATTCCCCACAGCAGAATACTTTTCTCTAGAGACCTGAGCGTCGGACCAGGCAGCAGAGTGACAGGACTCTTAACTGGAACTGCTTTCCCATGGAACATCCCTTCAGGGGTAGATGTGTCACTTTATATGGAGAAAGTCCCCGTCAGATTTACTTATAAACAAAGCCTGGTTGTGCTAAATGCTAGCACGTGGAACAAATTGGGAAGAGATTTTTCTTAAATCCTTCTCCTGGGAGTAGGGTTAAGACTGTCTCGTGGTTTCAATATTTTAGCCTCAGAATCTTCTCTTCAACCAGCAGTTCCCAAACCACCTCCACTGCACCCCAGGCTCTGGAGGGCACAGACTGAAATCCACATTCTAAAGAAGAATGCAGTAGTCCTTCTTATCCACTGGGGACATGTTCCAAGACCCCCTGCTCCTGGTGGACACCTGAAACCTTGAATAGAACCAAACCCTACCTATTCTACACTTTTTCCTCTACAGACATACCTATGGTAAAGTTTAATATAAATTAGGCACAGTATGAGGTTAACAATAATAACTAATAATAAACTAGAACATTTATAACAATATGCCAGCATCATTACTCTTGGATGTAGTAATGGAACCATTAAATAAAATAAAATAAGTGAGACTTGAACTCAAGCACTCCAGTGCCACCACAGTCAATCTGATAACCCAGACAGCTGCTAAGTGACCTTAGAGGGAGAGCGTCTACCTCATGAATACGTGAGATATCCTCCCTTGCCAGGCATAGGAAGGATTCACGTCCTGGGTTGGACAGACTGGAGGAAGGGAGATTGCATCATGCCAATCAGAATGGAAAGCAATTGAAAACTTATAAGTTGTTCATTTCTAGAAATTTACATTTAATATTTTTGGATGGCGGTTTACTGCAGGTAAATGAAATTGTGGAACGTGAAACTGCAGATGGAGGGGGGATACTTTCTTTTGAATTTTGCAAAAAAGTGATGCTTCTTCTCACTTTAATTCTTGTCACAGCTGTGCCAGAGTCTATAAGTGAATTCAGAAATTTTGAAAGTATGAAACAAAAGAGGACATTTGAATTCCACCAGTGAAGGTCTTGCTCTCTTAGATCTTTTGAAACTCGAGTTACTTACCTTTAGAAAGATTTTCTCTTTTGCCAATGTATTATTGAAACAAACAAATAAGCAGATTAATTTGCTCCCTGTTTAGGGGTGAAAGCATAAAATGTTCACAGTCATGGTGTTGCACACCTGCAGTCCCAACTACTCAAGTTGCTGAGGGGTGGAAAGATTGCCTGAGCCCAAGAAGTCGAGGCTTCTGTGAGTCATGTTCATCATGATCATGTCACTACACTCCAGCCTGGGCAACAGAGTGAGACCCCTAAGAACAGGCTAGGGACCTAATTATTTATTATGAAAAAACAAGAAATGAGATTGTGGAAGTCCAGATCCTGACTGACCCCAGAAGCTTACTTTTCTCAGCTGTAGCTACTCAGGAGGGTGAGGACCCAAGAACAACTTTGCTGGACACAAGGACTGTCTGTTCCTTGCAGAGAATGATTGATTCAGACAAAACAAAGTCATGTGGAAGGGCCTCCCACTTGGAGAGCAGGGGCAGTTCTGACAGTCTCTACTTCATGCCAACCTATTGTCCTTTATTAAATCTGTGTGTGCTGCCTGGTGAGAATGTACCCAGAATGTGGTTCATACTACAAAAATTATCAAGCCTTGTTTAGCAGATTAATATCTAGAATGTCTCTGGGTGAGGAAGTGAACACCCTTCTGAGATTAGCTTCCAAGGTGGTAATAAACCTGATATTAAAATATATATTTACATACATATATCATTGTTTTCCCTAATAATTTATACATTTCTGGGGGGTTTTTTGGTTTTGTTTTTGTTTGTTTGCTTTTTGAGTTGGAGTCTCACTCTGTCGCCCAGGCTGGAGTGCAGTGGCATGCTCACGGCCACTGCAGCCTCAACCTAATGGGCTCAGGCAATCCTTCCACCTCAGCCTTCCTAGTAGCTGGAACTACAGGCGCATGGCACCACACCTGTCTAATTTTTTTATTTTTATTGTAGAGACAAGGTCTCACCAAGTTGCCCTGGCTGGTCTCGAACCCCTGGTCTCAGGCAATCTTTTCGCCTCAGCCTCCCAAAGTGCTGGGACTACAGGCTTGAGCCACTGTGCCTGGCCCTGTTTTCTTTTCTTTTCTTTTTTTTGAGTTGGAGACTCACTCTGTTGCCCAGACTGGAGTGCAGTGGCCGCTCCTGGCCACCGCAGCCTCGACCTGCTGGACTCTGGCGATCCTTCCGCCTCAGCCTTCTGAGTAGCTGGGGCCCTGTTTTCTTAATTATCTTGTAGTCACTCTACAGAAACAGGATGACCCCCTCTCCCAAAATTTGATTCAGATTTTGAGACCAATAATGCCACCCACACACCAAGAGGACACGAGCATGTATAAAAGTCACATAACGAGGCTTTTGAGGAAGAGCATGCTGTCTCCCAAGCATTTACAAAAATGGCTTTGGACACGGTGGCTCACACCTGTAATGCTATCATTTTGGGAGGCCAAGGTGGAAGGAAGGATTGCTCGAGGCCAGGAGTCAAAGACCACACTCCATTTCTACAAAACTTTTTTTCAGTTAGCTGGGAGTGCTAGTGTGCACCTATAGTTCCAGCTACCCAGGAGGCGGAGAAGGGGGCAACTATTGAGCCCAGGAATCTGAGGCTGCAGTGAGCTATGGTTGTGCCACTATACTACAGCCTGAGTCACAGAGTGAGACCCTTGTCTCAAAAATAAAAAATGGCTTGCGGGAACAAGGAGGGGTAACTGGCTTTGGCTTTTATTATGATTAGAAGGCAGAGCGGGGACAAGGATTCTCCACGGCAGGTGGGTTTGTGTGTTTTGAAAGGAGCTTTCAGACTCTCTTATGGACTTTGCCCAGATGCGGGGTAAACAGGTAAGAGGAAAGGGTGGGGCTTGGAAGCCATCAGCATCCAAACATCAAATGGGAACAGATTGTATTATATCAATCATCAGTCTAGCATTCGACTTGAGTAATAGTTACACTTCAGGCAAAGATATTTCTTCTGAGACCTTATTAAACTTAGCCACCTAATGAAAACAAAATGTATCTGAACACCATGCTTGCAGCATTTATTATCTTTCTTGGCACCAATTCCACACTGAGGAACCCATCGTGGGCCGAGGTGCTTAAGCTCATATGCCTCATGTCACGGGTAACACAGTCAGGGTCTCTGGATAGCTGAGATAATATTCAATGACAGGATAAGTGTGGCCCCTATGTGTTTTAATCTCATCCTCATTATGTAAAACTCTCTTCAAATAGGCTGGATTTGTTTTTGTTTCTCCACTCACCTGCCGACTCTCTGTACCTCCCACCCTAGCCCACCTCCTGTACTGGAAATAGAAAAAGAAGTATTTTCTTTTTGCTCCTGAGATGGGTTTTATTGTCATAAGTGGGGCGATAAACGATTGGTCCTTCTCTAGCTGGCATCCTCCAAAGCGGAAATGGCTAGTATCCAGTGACTCAAAACAGTAGGTCAAACCCCCTAGTTAACTCAGGATGGGTTTTGTACTTTTGTGTCCTTGTTTCTCTTCAGTGTTTCAACAGAAAGTTCTAGTGCCACACATTTTACAATTCATGCTGTGCATCTGAGATTTTTTTTGCCGTGACGGGTGAGCAATAACCATTTTGGAATATTTCTAAACAGAAATGATGACAACCTGTTCTTTCTTGATCATTGGGATTTCTGAGTATTAGCTGTAGTCAGAATCATTTCCTGAAGGCTGACTCTTTAGGTGATCTGAGTGGCTGGAGGTTAGCCATTTATTTAGTGGAGAGCCGGGTTAGCTCCTTAAATTTCATAAGAAGATGTCAGTTTCTGATGGATTTGTAAAGTACACGAACCTTTCCCCTTATTCAGGAAAAGAAAACAATTGCCCTCCAGCTTTGTCCTGTTTGCTGGGCAGCTCTTACTAAAAGTCCACTTGGGATAAATTATACACATAAAAGATTTCCCAGAAGATACGCAGTCCGTCCATCTGGCTTGGTGGTTTTCAGCCTCATCTGTCAGGCTAAGGCCACTTTCACTATTCTGAAATGAAATTCTTAGAAAACATAACTTACACAAACCACTCTAAACATCAATCGAATGCCCTTACCAAATATAAAGAACAAATAAAAGAAAAATATATATTAAAATAATATACATTTTAGCATGTGCTTGCCAGGGCACATCTCTTGTAAAAGACACAGTGAAAAGAGTTGCCTGTCCGTACCTATTGGCACCATCATGACTGGGACAGCTGCAGTCTGACATATGAAGCTCCCTCCAAAACTCACAAACCCACCTGTGTGGAGAACCCTCGCCTCTGTTCTACCTTCTAATCATGATAAAAGCCAAAGGCAGTCATGCTCCTTGCTATCTCCAGTCATTTTTTGGGGGGCGAGGGTACAAAGGTCACTCAGGATGGAGCTCAGTGGTACCACCATAGGACACTGCAGAAGCTGACAACTCAGATACCTCAAGGCGGACTCTAGGGACATGATTTTCTAAAATAGTGAACAGCTCTTAGTAAAATTCCAAGAAAAACAAAGCAACAGTCTTCTCTTGGTTTTAATGGTGGTAGCATTCCTTGAAAATTCAGTGGACCTTGACACAGAACAACAAAGAAAAAGTCTTTATATAAAACAGAGTTAGGTTCTGGGCTTTGTTCTATATAAACAAGTTTTTCACTTATGTGCACATCCAGCAGGGCATTTCAAGGACAGGCTACAGGGCAATTGTTTGTGGTTGGTAACTTCCCTGTACACTGCATGGCACCTAGCATCCCTGGTCACTGCCGAATAAATGCCAATGTTGGCCACCCTTCTGGAACAACCAAAAATGTCCACACAGATTTCTAAATTTCCCTCTGGAAGGTAGTATTGACTCCATTGAGAAGGACTTCCCAAATAGTCTAAATTTTTTACCTAGATCAAGCCAGAAAATCAGAAAGCTGAGTGTCTGGTTTTTAAATAATATCTTTATTAACCTTTACTTTTTAATGCAGTGCTTTATAAAATATGCTTTTGATGGTATTAGAAGTATCACCAAGTAAATCATTCAATTACCTTCCTAATGTCTGCAGGAAATATTCCATTCGATCTCAGGGTCTGGAGAAACTAGAATTCTCTGTAGTATTTTCACCTTTTGATCTTGTGTTACGTTATATTTCATTTTTAGTTTTGTGCCACATTTATGGCCCATGTATAATAGTTATGAGGTTGGCAATATATATATATATGTATATGTGTATATATGTATATATATATCATTCTCTCCTCGCCTCATGTTACTCTTTGTTTCCTGTTTTTTTATACTTTGAGTTATTTATGTTCCTAATATTTAAATGCTTGTATTAATGCCTCAGATCCTTATTGAAATGAAGCAGATAAGATCATAAGTAAATAGAGTGGATAAAAAGATGTGGGATCTATGTCTGAAAATTTTTGGAATCTCAGAGGAATTTTGCTGTGAGCTACAGGCCTGATTGAAGTGGTGCTACACCCCATTATTTATTTATGAAAATGAATTCTCTTCACATTCCCAAGTTGTTCCATAGGAAAGGTATTCCACTTGCTTCCTGAATTTTTTTCCATCCTTATTTCAGCACTAAAAATAAGGGTCATGCAAATTCTATAAAAATAAATTACTGTTTTTTATCTTTGAAAGTGAAAAAAATTACCATAATTTTATACAAACATAAGTAAGAATAAAAGTGAAAAATAATTTCACCTAAATTCTCACTTACACATTATATGTTATCTTTCTGTTTTCTTCTGTCTTTGCCCATATGCCTATGTAATTTTGTAAAGATTTTGTGGTTATAATTCACTTCAGTTTCTTTTTCTAGAATTAGATAAGGTATAAGTGCATTTATTCATAAATGCATGGTATATAAATAATACTGCCTTATTGTAATCCAATCTCTTCTTTCATTTGGATTATGTTTTAGTAAATTCAGAGACTTGTAATTACTTGATCAAGAGGAGGAACATATTTTTATGGGAATTGCCTTCTGGAAGAGATTTACAGTAGCTACTGTTGGATAATGAGCTTTTTAAAACTTTTTTCCTTAAAATAGAATTCTTGAGCCCTCTGCTGGAAGCGTTTAGTATTTGTATGAAACATTAGTATATGAGAGTCTTAGAATTCTAAATGTGAGATTTTTAAAGAAAGAACAATCTGATAACAAAAATATATGGTCTTTGTAATTAATATCAGGATAAATCATTGTCCAAATAGTACTTTGAAGTGACTTATATTGCAAGTAGATATTCCATTTGAGCAGAATAATGATGAGAACATTCAAATGATGACATAATTTGAATGTGCTGTTACTGAACATGCTAAGTTAATTTGTGAATATTTTATATTTTGTATACTTTATAAAAACCATTATGTATTTATAAGAACCATTGTATTTTATTCTCAAATTGAGATTCAGTAATTCAGCAAATACTTAATGAGCACATACTATATGCTAAGGACTTACTAGATGTTAGGGATGCATTGTTGAAAAATATGCACATTGATGCTTTCTCACTCACAGTGGATCAGAATGTGATGGAAACACACCAGGAAATGTATTTGTCTTGTACCTGGCCATATCCACCGGGCCTTGAAAGGTGCCTGGAACACTGTAGGAACTACAGAAAGATTTGCTGATTGGATAGATGTCCTTGCCTTCAACTTCTTATCTGCCATACAGGCATACCATTTATTTGCAAGGGTAAAAAGTGGGTAAGCATGTAAGAAGGTCAGATAATATAAATGCCTCCCATGATACCTGGTACATAGTAAGCAGTCTGTAAAAACTAGAAGAAGTAGGGGTCACTGTGAAATAGATTTCTTTTCATGAAATTAATAATAAAAAGAGTAGCTACATGTTTTTACCCTGTAAAATATGCTAGGCATTATCCTAAGCATTTTACCTGGGTTATCTCATTGTATTCTTACTCAAATCTTATGAAGGCAGGTAGTAAATATCTATTTTTTTAAATAAGATGATGCTGAAAACAAACATGTCAATGACTTTCCCAAGTTCCTACAGTGGACTCTAGAACCATGATTTACCTCCATCCCTTATAAAGCAGATGTGAGGAATTCCCCAAAAGAAACTAGTATTGGATACTAATAATACTTTTTCACATGAAGAACTATTTCACAGCTTCTTTCAGTGGAATTCGGCACGCCCAGCCCGGTGCTCTTATAGCATTCTGTGATGTCCGCCATCTTGGCACTAATTACACCACAGCTTAATCACTCCATTTGACTCTTCTCTCTATTCAAGCACCTAGCAGTGGCACAGTAGTAGTCCCTGCCAGTGAACATTGGTATCAGCCCTATTCATTCTTTCAGAGACCTTCTGTCTTTGGACATCAGTCTTTCAAAATAATGTTTCCTCTTTGGGCGTGCAAGCAGTGTAAGGAACTAGCTCTGTTACAGAGAAGACCAGCTTCATGAATAAAGCTCTGTGGGATGAAACCTACCACCTTCACCTTGAAAGAGCACTGGCTGTCAAAGTAAGTTGTAATAATTAATTTGGCTTTTCTTTTGACCTGTAATGACCTTCCTGTTTCATTATATTTTAATTGTTGGAACTGCTTCTTTCTCTGAGAGACAGAAGCTATCAAAAATGTGTTCTGCTTTTTTCAAACGATTAGCCACATTTTTCTGGGCGATGTAGGTATATAGAATTTATCTTTACATTTGGTTAAATAATGTATTTTATTAATTTAAACATAATGAAGAAAACTATGTTGGAAATAACTAGCTGACAGAATGATTAATCTCAGAGCTTTAAAGTGCCAGAATCATACTAATGAAGAAAGGACCAAAAAGAAAAGGGGGGTTGTGAAAGAACCGAGTTGTTGGTTTTTTCCACATGAAGAATGACTTTGCCGCTTCCTTCAGCAACACTAGGCATCCCCAGCCAAGTGCTCCCACAGCACTCTGTGTACTATACTTTCTTTGCATTAATTACACCACAGCTTAGTAATTCCACTTGGCATCTTTCTTCTCTGCTCAAACACCCAACTCTAGTAGACAAGTCTTCATCCGTCATCCTTCCACATGTCCTAAAATAAGAGAGGAAGAAGCAGTTTCAGTAGCAACAACTCTAGACTGGAAAACTCTCCTCTACATTGCATTTGTGATCATAAGTGACATTGTTGCCGGGCTGCATGCAGTTTTGCTGGTGATGTAATGCTTGTTTCGTTATCTGTTCTGAGGTTCTTCTTGGCATTCTAGAGAAGGGTGTGTTCCTGGAACCTGCCCGTAACCTTTGGGACCTCCAGGGAACCAAATGAGTGTGTGTAAACCTGTGGAGGAAAAGAATAGAATTCTCAAAGTGATTCCCACGCCGTTCTTTTTAAATTAGGATTTGTATTATTTTGGCTTTGTGGTTTTTGGCATTTTAAAAGATATTCTGAAATTCAGATCTAGTTTTATCTTATTTTCATATTCTAACATATGGAAAAGTTGATGACTTTTTCATGGGTTGAAACTTTATTTGATATGTTGAAATATTTATGAATTCATATTTTTAAATGATTGCTACTGAGATCTGTTAGAAATGTGTAAAAGTGTATTATTTGGAAGTAAGTCACCTGACAAAATTTGGAACTTAAGGAATTAATGATCAAATCATACATTCATTATTTGCAACAGTTGACCCAAAGATTACCTTTAGCTGGACATTGTTATTACCACTGTCAGCTGGAATGTGGTATCCTTTTATTGAACTCCTTCAATTAGATGACCCTTGGTGAAGATTAGCATGTGCCCAGGTTTTCCCCTGGCTTTTGATATCTTCTAACATTTTCCCAGAAATTATGTTTCAAGCCCATGAATTTCTTTTTCTTTCTTTCTTTTTTTTTTTTTGAGCTCATGGCCACCCCAGCATTGACCTGCTGGGCTCCAGCAATCCTTCCGCCCCAACCTTCCAAGTACCCAGAACTACAGACACGCGCTACCACGCCCGGCTAAATTTTTGATTTGTTGAGATGAGGTCTTATCATGTTGCCCAGGCTGGTCTCAAACCTGTGGGCTCAGGCAATCCTTTCGCCTCAGCCTCCCAAAGTGCTGAGATTACAGGCGTGAGCCACAGCGCCCAGCCAAGCCTGTGAATTTGTTTAGTAAGTAATTCGAGAGGTCTTCTTCCAGGATGTTCAACAGCAATTAACATAAAATAGACTCTGCTGTCAGGGTCTCATAGGTAAAACATGAGAGGGCACACCTTATTCTGAGCAATAGCACTTAGTTGCACAAAAAAGAAGCTGGTAACAGTTAACATTAATTGAGGATTTATTATAAATGGATACTGTGCTAAGTGCCACGGTCTATGTTCTGATTACCCACCCAAAATTCATTGCCTCTTTTTTCTTTATAGAGAACTCTAATTTGACTTGGAACAGTGGTGCCTCTAGCCATCAAAGCACAATTTCCCAGGCTACTCTGCAGCTATGGGTAGCCACCCAGCCAGTGAAATATAAAAGGAAATCTATGTAACAGTGTTTGTAGGAAACCTATTGTTTTTTCTGACAAATAATGAGAAGCTCAGTTGGCATTTGCCCTCTCTTTTCTTTCTGCTTTGAGTGCAGATGCAATGCCTGGAGGTATAGTAGCCATTTTGTGATCATGAAACCACAGACTCAGATATGCCAAGCGGTAAAATTCAAGGAAGCTGGCTAGTTGGCACTTTGTACTGCCTGGTTCAAGTTTTATGAGAAGCCAGGCTCGGTGGCTCAGCCTGTAATCCCGTGCCTTTGGGAGGCTGAGGTGAGTGGATTGTCTGAGCCCGCGGGTTCGAGACCCGCCTAGGCAACTTGGCAAGACCTCATCTCTACAATAAATCAAAAAACTTAGGCGGGCGTGGTAGCGCGCGCCTGTAGTTTCAGCTCCTTGGAAGGCTGAGGCAGAAGGATTGCCAGAGCCTGGCAGGTGGAGGCTGCGGTGGCCGGGAGCGGCCACTGCACTCCAGTCTGGGCGACAGAGTGAGACTCCAACTCAAAAAAAAAAAAAAAAAAAAATTTTATGAGAAAAATAAGCCTCATATTTGTTGAACCCATTTTGTTGCATATAGACATACATAACGGTAATGCTACACAAATATTTTCCCAGTTGTCTTTAAAACAATCTTTTGGGGTAGATATTTTTTCACTGTACAGGTAAGGACCCTGAGACCCATAGAGTTAAGCAGTGTTCCCAAGCTCATGCTTCCGTCAAGACTGTGTGCCCTAGAGCCCATGAGCTTAGTTCACTAGACATCTGTGGCAGTTTGGAGTCCTGGGAGATTAATTCCAGCTTGATGTTAGGATGGGGACGAGCTTGTTAAGCTTTGTGTAGGAAGTAGACTTAAAGTTGCATCTTGAAAATGAGTCAGATTTTGACACCTGGAGACTGAAGAAGTCGGAAGGAGGAGACATCGAAGACAGAGAACAGGTGCCTGAGTGTGGACAACAGTGGACCACTGACCTTAGAGAAGGCACCAGAAGGCCATTGCTTTACTAGACTCTGGTGTGGCCATGTGCTTTTTGAGCTATGGCCGTTGCCACGTTTCCTGGGTTTGGCCCCCTTCCCTACCCTGGGGAGGTGAATCTCCTTTCACTCTTTCTATCTCTCTCCCCCAATATACTTTTTAAATAAACCATATTTTCCAATCTAAAAAAGAAAGAAAAGGAAAGCCACCAGACGTTCACAGAATTGGAAGTGCGTTTTCAAAAGCAGGTCAAGCCACACCATGAGGGCTTCCGAACACAAGCCCCCAAAGTTCGAACTCTTGGATGGATGGAACTCATGGATTCGAACTAGTTCAAATCCAGTGCAAATTCAACTTCAACAGAACCATTTAAGAACATTTTCCAATATGAAAGAAACATTTAGAAAGTAGAATTCATGCGTTTTAGTATCCTTTCTTGAATTATTTTCCTTTCTTATAAATCAACTTCAGGTGTCAGAGACTTCCAGTACAGGAAGTTTAGAAAATTCTTTTGCTTTAAACATTAGCACCACCCTGTGGACAAAAAAATCCATAGTATAACGGTTTTGAAACAAAAACTAGATCAGTGGCGATTTTTCCTAGCTAGCTTGCTCTTATGTTTCGTGTTTTAGCTATAAGAATTATCTTATAAAGAAGAACATTACACAGGTCTTATATGTCTTGAATGTCTTATAATTTAAAAGCTGTTGATGCTGTCATATTCAATTCATTTGATGATTTCTAAGTTCAAAATTGTGATATTTGCCATTTTGTTATACTATCCGGGGGAAAAAAATTCCAAAGAAATAAAGTGTAAATAAGAGGGGAAGTGCATTCGTTTACTCTTGTGAATGATGTGAGATCACGTGTAAGCTTCAGTTGCATGAGTGCTTAGTAAAGACCTTAGTTGTCTGGCTTTGGCATGCTCAAATCCTTCAGCCTATTCCATCCCCAAACTCAGCAGCAAGTAATTCGAAGTCTCCCAAAGCAAGAAATGAGGAAGATAGCTTTGAAGCCCTGAAGATACAAAATTTTCTGAAGATGCCAACTCATTCACAGGCAGGGGAAAAGGTCACACTCAGACTTGCCATGGCTATTAAAGGCCATCCCTTCCAGCAGCTAATCCAAGAAGCAAAGTAAGAGTAGGGGGAGAAATAAAGAGAACAAGACAGGACCGAGAGAATGGACACTTGGCGATGATGAGCTGAAGAGTGAGGGACAGGGACACCTGGGGTCTGCGGGCTGTTCCTCTCGCCCTTCCAGTCCTAACTCTGCCCTGTCAGAGTCCCTCCGGGTGAGGGCGTGTGCTGACCCAGGGGGTCCACATCGTCATGCCATGTGCGGAATCTCCTCTCAGGCTCCACACCCTTCTCTTGCCTGAAGATATTGGTGAAACCGGGAGCCCCAGTCTTACTCCAGTGTAGAAGACTTTCAGTAGGGATCATGCAAAATAACTATATGAAGAGGACTCCCCAAAAAGCAAAATCATGTTTTGGAGGGTGGACCCTCCAACATGGGCTTCTCCCGTTAGGCAGGTGTTCTAGGAACCCATCAGTATCAGTGTACTAACTACTGTTGTTGTAGGAGACTGTGTTCAGCTTTAGTGAATTTTTTTTAGATTCTTTCAATGCATTTGCCGATTTCATGATGGGTGACTTACATAAACAACCTGCCCACACCATGCTAAGTGTTCTGCAGTTTTTGACCAAAAAACGGCATAACCCCCATTCCTCACTCTCCCTATTCACCCGACCTCACCCTAAGCGACATTTTTGTGTTGTTGTTGTTTCCCTGGATGAAAAGAGTCCTCAAAGGGAAACATTTTGCTGATGTGGAAGAGGTGAGACAAAAACAAACAAACAAACAAAAAACAGCAGAAGCACTAAAAGGCACCCAAACTGACAAGCTCAAAAACTGTTTTGAGCAGTGAAAAAAGCGTCTCGACACACCATTATGAATGAATTATGATTTGAGTAACAGAATTAGTTCTAGCACTGTATCAAGTCTGAGGGAGAAGTCAACCCACCATATGGAGGTTTGTGTTTCTTAGAGCTGGGATCAATAATAGCAAAAGACTATCCTTCAAATGCAAAAAGAAAAAGAAAAAAGAAGGAGCATCACAATATGCGTATTGCATCCAACAGAATGTACTCTGAAGGTGACTGAAGTTTAAATACACAAGAATAAATACACACTTGTTTATAAATAAATTCTGGTTTGTTTTGCTCCCCCCCATATATATCAACTCTGCTTGGATTGGTTGGACAGAGTATTCAGGGGGGCCTCCTATCAGGAGGGCGTTTGGGCCTCTTCATGACTGAATTCTGATGGAATCTCTCTCACCCGGTATCCATCCTTCTCCTGAACTTGTGGGTTTTCTTTCTATTACTTGGACGCACCGTCCAGTGTCACCCTGTCCACACTACGGGCCAGTTCTTATCCTCATTAAAATGAATGCAGGGTCTCATTACTTGGGGTGGGAGTCAGCTGTCCACCTCTCCTCTTTTCACATGGCCTTGCTTGCCAAGTGACCCAGGTGATGAGATGGTCACCTCCTCAGCTAGCACTGTCTCGCTCCCCTCTTTCAAGCCCAGCCCCCTTGTGTCCGGGATGGGTTGGGAGAGAATACTCTATAGAGATGGCCCTGTGGGCAAGGGACAGGCATGTCCCACCTAAGCCTGTTCCTGATTGTATCAAACCTGTTTGCAAATCTGGAGAAGCCCCAGCTCTGCAGGTGAATGCCATCCGAGTCAGTGGGCATCATTGAGGGTAAACGCAATGCCCAGCCTAGTTTGGTTTTTTTAGGGTTTTCACTTTTCCCTCTGGATTGTAGACCACTTGGCTTTGTGTGCCTGACATTTTCTTGATCTCTTGGGTTTGTGTTTGTTTGTTTTGAGTCAGGATCTTACTGTTGCCCAGGCTAGAGTGCAATGGCATGATCACGGCTCATCACAGCCTCGACCTCCTGGTCTCAGGTGCTCCTTCCACTTCAGCCTTCCAAGTAGCTGGGACTACAGGCTCACACCACCACAGCCAGCTAATTTTTAGACTTTTTTTGTCCGTGTGTGTGTGTGTGTGTGTGTGTGTGTGTGTGTGTGTGTGTGTGTGTGTATTTGGACAGCCAGTCCCCAAAGAGCAAGAGAGCTGAATTTAAAAGCCTCTAAGCAAGTGGGGTTTGCCAGTGGTGGTTCTGTTCCCATATGTGAGAACCAGCGGTCCTGGTGGGGTTTCTCTCTCCAAACCTTTAAAAACACTTAGGGTTTTCTGTGCTCTTTTAGAAAAGTGTATGTTATAATGAGTGAAGGAGGGGAGAAACTACAGAACAAAAAATAAGAAACAAAAACAGAGTCTAGGCACAGTGAGCCATGCCTCTCATCCCAGCACTTTGGGAGACTGAGGCGAGAGAATCGCTTGAGGCCGGGCAACATAGTGACCCCCCATCTCTACAAAATAATACAAAAAGTAGCCGGGCATGGTGGTGCATGACTGTAGCTACTCAGGAGGCTGACTGGAGAGAACTGCCTGAGCCCAAGAGGTCAAGGCTTCAGCGAGCCGTGATTGTGCCACTGCACTCCAGCCTGGGCAACAGAGTGAGACCCTGACTCAGAAAAAGAAAGGAAGGAAGGAAAGAAAGGAGGAAGGGATTCCCATATGAGTTTTCAAGTGAGGGTTTCTCGGCGTCAGCCTGCTGGACTTGTAACACATGGTGCGGAAGATTCACCTTGTCTCTCTGTGATCACTGCCTTTGTGTTTGGCATGACGGAGCCTCGGAGGTTGTCCTGAACACGAGTTGTGTGAAATGAGTGCGACTGACAGGATTTCTAGGCTAAAGTGAACCTTCCTAATCCACCTATTCCCCACTCTCCGCCCTAGGCCAGGCCTCTTCTGCAAGACTATACACATCTAGCTCTCTGAGGGGAGCTGCACTCACTTCTGGAGTGTCAGTCAAAACCCCCTCTTGAGGCGTTGGAGACATTCAGGTTCCTCTTTCTGACTGGATGGAAAAGGAGTTCTAAAGAATTTTCAGAATAAGATGAATGTTGGTATTTTTGCCACATGTGCTTAACTTCATTACTTCACCAGCTTAGAAATATAATTTTTTTTTTTTAAGACAGAGTCTCTGTTGCATGATCTGGGCTTACTGAAGCTTCAACCTTCTGGGCTCAGGTGATTCTTCTACCTCAGCTTCCTGAATATCTGGGACTACAGGCTTGTGCCACCACACCTGGCTATTTTTTTTTTGGTAGAGACGAGGGCTCACTCTGTTTCCCAGGCTGGTCTCAAACTCCTGGGCTTACGAGAGTCTCCCACCTCAGCCTCCCAGAATCCTGGGATTACAGGCGTTCCCCGCCTAGAAATACAGTCCTTTTCTCTCTTTTGTTGTGTTATATTCATTAATAAAACTGACAAAAATGAATTCTGAATTTAAAATATGTGTAGAAGCCGGGCTCGGTGGCTCAGCCTGTAATCCTGCGCTTTGGGAGGCTGAGGTGAATGGATTGTCTGAGGCCGCGGGTTCGAGACCTGCCTGGGCAACTTGGCGAAACCTCATCTCTACAATAAATCAAAAAACCAGCCGGGCATGGTAGCGCATGCCTGTAGTTC